>NC_037672.1:85351163-85502360 GCF_003255815.1 Theropithecus gelada | reverse complement strand
AAAAAAAAAAAAAAAAAAAAAAAAAAAAAAAAAAGAACATAAAAGCAAACCAAAAAAGGATTTCTAACAGGCAAATCAATTGAATTAAGTTGAAGTACCAAACAAGTATCAAGAAATTTGTATAATTTAGTCATAAATCAACCCTTCAACCCTCATTAAGTAAATGTTTGCTCCCATTTCACAGATCATTCTTACCACTGCCGGGCCAGTGCCTGGTGGCCAACTGTCTCTCCACCTCCCCCAGATTCCTTATCTGCTTCATTTTCTTCAAGTTCCCTACATCCCCATCCCCACCTCACCTCCCACACTCTTAGGTATGACTTGGCCTTCTGCCTCATACAAAAGTTAAAACCTACTGGCTTCCTCTAACACCAAGAAATGTATGTACTTTACTATCCTAATCTTTTTGAGGGTATCAAAAAAAGAGGTATTCCACTCAGTATTTTAAATAATGCCATTCCCTCCCATCTAAATGTATCTTACTCCTTTGTTAATATTCCTATTACTACTCCATTATTCAAACCAACCCTTTCTACCAACTCCCTACCCACAGCCTATAAACTGCTCATCTTTTTTTTTTTTTTTTTTTTTTTAAGATAGGGTCTCCCTCTGTCACCCAGACTGGAGTGCAGTGGTGCGACAACGGATCACTGTAGACTTGACCTCCTGGGCTAAATCAATCCCTCCCCCTCAGCCTCCTGAGTTGCTAGGATTATAGACACAGATCACCATGCCCAGCTAATTTTTTGTGTGTTTCTTAAAGAGGGAGTACCACTATGTTACCCAGGCTGGTTTCGAACTCCTGGGTTCAAACGATCCTCCTGCCGTAGCCTCCCAAAGTGTGGGATTACAGGCGTAAGCCACTGCACCCAGCCAACCTCTCCAATCTTAAAGACAAAACACCTATGTCCATCCCAGAATTCCCTCTTTTCCATTAAAACCAGTTTCTAGAAAATAACATTTGACTATTATGACCTCTATTTCGTTATCTCCTATCCTCTTATCCCAGCCTAATGTAATCTATCTGCAACCTTGGGGACTTAAGAAGTCACTAAAGACTATATTGTCAATTACAACAGACATCTTTCTCTACCAGCATTTAACCATTTCTTCTTTCCAGGCCTGCATGTGCCATCCAATACCACAGGTCCACTGAGCACTAAGAATGTGGCTAGTCCAAATTGAGATGTATAAGTATAAAATGTATGCCAGATTTTGAAGATGATTAGCATAAAAAATGCAAAATACCTTACTAGTAATGTTTATATTGATTACTTATTGAAGTAATGTTTTGGAATATACTGAATTAAATAAAATATACTGTTAAAATTAACTTCACTTGATTCTTTTTTCTTCCCTTTTCATTCAATTTTACTTTTGAATATTACTTAAACATTTAACATTACATAAAACTTAAAATCACATAAAATTACATACGTGTCTCATGAGGTTTCTATTTCTGTATCCTCCTTTGATATTCTAGGACTACACCCCTAAGGTTCACTTCCTTCTCTCTCTCTCTTGGCAAATTAAGAATGTCAACTTTGGTGATTTCTAATCTCTTAACCACATCAGCAAGTCAAACACCACAATACTACTACAAGAGGGAACTTAATAAAATGAGAATCTTTTAATGGTTCCCCATCATCTACTGGATTAAGTTCAGCCTTCAACTGGGCATACCAGGCTCCTGATCTTTCACTGTTTCCTCAGCCCTGCTCTGACATTCTAGCAGGACAAACTCCTTCATTCTCATATAACTCTGCTAGTACCTCTGCTAGGAAAACCCTTTCTCCCTTTTTATTAATAATTAAGATGCAAAGCTTCTAATCACATCATTTGTTTGTTCCGTGTCTGGCCCTAGGCTTGGATGAAACAGGTGAAGGGCCTAGTCTGCAGAGAACTAAAGTTCAGATACAGCTGAAACAAAAAAGACTTAATTACTTTTAGGATTATTAATTTAGGAACAAGAGTTATAAAACCAAAAGTTTTAAAATTATTTTTTCCCTTTAAAATACAGGGTTTTTTTGTTTTATTTTGTTTTGTTTTTGAGACAGTCTCACTCTGTCACTCAGGCTGGAGTGTAGTGGCATATTCTCAGCTCACTGCAACCTCCACCTCCTGGGTTCAAGCAATTCCCCTGCCTCAGCCTCTCCAGTAGCTGGTATTACAGGCACCCACCACCACGCCCGGCTAATTTTTGTATTTTTTTAGTAGAGACAGCTTTCACCATGTTGGCCAGGCTAGTCTTGAACTCCTGACCTCAAGTGATCTGCCGCCTTAGTCTCCCAAAGTGCTGGGATTACAGGTATGAGCCACCGCACCTGGCCTAAAATATAGGTTCTAAGAAAGAGTCAAAGAATAGAACTTACTGAAAATGCTGGATATTTGGTACTATACACTCATGAGGCACTCGGACAATCTTCGGTATCCCTGTAGTCCCTGATGTATGTAGTACATACGCTAAGCAATGCTTTAGCCTCAGATCTACGTGTTCTGCTTTTTCTTCATTCACATGCTCAGAACTTACGCTGATTTTTATTTTTTCTTTTTCATATTTCTCTTTTCCATCACTTAGCATCAAGTTCACCTCAGTATTTTTCCAGTGAAGTCTGAAGAGCACTAGGTCATTATGTTCTACTGTAAATGTATCGTAGCTCAATAACGTTTCATGAAAAGATTTAAATTTCTGTGTGAAATGGGGGACAAAGTTTACAATATTAGTATGTTAAAAGATATTCTTCTTTATATAGTAGTAATATGAAATACAGTCATCCCTCAGTATCCATGGGGGAATTGGTTCTAGGATCATCTCAGATGCCAAAATCTGAACATACTCAAGTCCCTTATATAAAATGGTGCTGTACTTGCATATAACCCATGCACATCCTCCCATGTACTTTAAATCATCTCTAGATTACTTATAACTAACATAAAACTATGCTAATTAATGCTATGTAAATAGTTGCTATATTTTAAAATTTGTATTAGTTTTTACTGTTGCACTGGGTTTTTTTTTTTTTTCTGAATATTTTCTTCTTTTTTCTTGAGACAGGGTCTCTCTCTGTTGCCCAGGCTGGAGTGCAGCGGTGTAATCTTTATTGTTTTATTTATTTTTTTTTTTTTTGAGATAAGAGTCTCGCTCTTTCGCCCAGGCTGGAGTGCAGTGGTGCAATCTCGGGTCACTGCAAATTCTGCCTCCCAGGTTCACATCATTCTCCTTCCTCAGCCTCTCGAGTAGCTGGGACTACAGGCACCTGCCACCATGCCCGGCTCATTTTTTTGTATTCTTTTTAGTAGAAACAGGGTTTCACCGTGTTAACCAGGATGGTCTCGATCACCTGACCTCGTGATCCGCCCGCCTCAGCCTCCCAAAGTGCTGGGATTACAGGCGTGAGCCACCCTACCCAGCCGCAGCAGTGAAATCTTAACTGACTGCAACCTCGAACAGCTGGGCTCAAGTGAGTTTCCCACTTCAGCCTCTTGAGTAGCTGGAACTACAGGTGTGCACCACCACATCCAGACAGTTTTTTTATTTTTAGCAGAGACGAGGTCTCACTATGTTACCCAACCTGGTCTCAAACTCCTGGACTCAAATGATCTCCTGCGTCAGTCCCCTAAAGGGCTGGGATTATAGGCGTAGGCCCCAAATATTTTCAGTTTGCAGTTGGTTGACTCCTCGGATGGGAAACCTCTGGATACAGAGGGCCAACTGTATTCATTTACTCATTCAACATGACTTTTTTGGGGAGTTGGGGGGAGTACTTGCTATATACCCAGGGGTAAAAAGATAAATAAATCTCCAAGAGCAAAGTGCTGTCCTTACTTTCAAACCTATTTTCCAAAACACCAGACATATAAAAGCAATTATAATGCAGTGTGGTATGATAATAAAGCAGGCTTGAAATGTTAATGGGAACAGAGAATGCTGAACTTAACTCTGCCTAGAAGGTCAGAGATTGCTTCATGGGTAATATTTGTTATAAGGAGCTATTCTCCAAATAATAAAAATGGGCACTTCAGGCAAACAACCAACATTGAGGATCTGACCTGGGAAAGCTGATATGTGAACATTAAGCATTCCAATTAAGGTAAAGAATGGGGAGGGGGAAAGGGAAAAGGTGAGGTGCGTAGCTGATAGGAGATGAGATGCAAATCCTTAATAATTCTGTACAGTCAGCACAAAGGAGTTTAGATCTTAACCTGTAAGTGACAGGATCCAATTGAAGGTGGCAATAGCATAGATTAGACTCTATCAAGGACAGAATAATAAATGAGATTCTGCTAAGTGAGAATCATTTAATGAGTCTTTTGCAGTAATTCAGATATACTATATGGTCCTGAACTACTATTCTGTTGCAAGAGGAGTGGTTAGAAAGGGTCTATGAGCAAAGAATAAATAAGACATGGTGACTTTCTGGATGTGGACTGAGTCTAAGAAAATTGTTGGGTTTTTGGCCCAGGTGATTTGGTGGATGGAGATGAATTAATGCAGAAGTGAGTTTGGATGAAGAGATGCTAAGCTAAATTTGTACAAGTTGAAAGTAAGGTTTCTTTGAATATATCTTTTTAGGTTGACAACAGCAGCATAATGAAATATAACCTAAGTTTTCACATTAAATAAATCAACATAAATAATGAGAAAAAGGTCACAACCCAGAAGCCTACAGTGTTTTCTTAGTGTGTTTGGTGTATGTGTATGCATTGGGTAGGGGATGTGGTGTGGCCTGTAATATTTACAAAATTAAAGGCCTACATACTCTTCAGATCGAGCTCAAAATCATCCCTCCTCATTAAAATTCTACTATATCTACTAGGTTATGTTTACTTCACTTAGGACAATTATCACACTATGTAGATGTTATGAGTTCAGGAGTCATAACTTTTCTCTCCAACTACATTATAAAAAACTGGAAGGCTTATATACCAATGCCCTCCCAATCATTCTGTCCCTAGTGCAAGGTTTCTCAGTTTCAACACTACTGATATTTTGGACCAGATAATTCTTTGTGGAGTGCTGTCTTATACATTGTAGGATTTTTAGCAGTATCCCTGGCCTCCATCCACCAGATGCCAGTAGCACCCCACTTCCATCATTACAATAAAAAATATGTCTAGACATTGCCAACTGTCCCCAGTTGAGAACTATTGCTTTAATGGATACGTACAGTAGATGCTTAAAAATACTGATTGTTCCTGTGTTAAATGAAGGAAGAACACTTACACCATCATCAAAATCATGGGATAGGAAGCAAGGTTTTGCTATGCTCAACTCATTCGTTCTTGGGTTTTGCTATGCCCAACTCCTACTGGTCATAAAGAATACCTTGATATTGACAATTAATACTGATACTAAGTTACCCTTTATAAAATTTTCACTAAGGTTGCTAAGAAAAATAAACATCACATCCCCATTTCAGTTTTGCTTACTTACGAACAATGGAATAACCAATTTGAGGAGTAGAGGAAACTTCGGCTACACACTAACAAATATTTATTTTTAAAACATTTATTAACCAGATCAGGTGTGGTGGCTCATGCCTGTAATCTCAGCACTTTGGGAGGTCGGGGCGGGCAGATCACTTGAGGTCAGGGGTTCAAGACCAGCCTGGCCAACATGGCGAAACCTTGTCTCTACTTAAAAAAATATATACAAAAATTAGCCGGGTGTGGTGGCATGCAGCTGTAATTCCAGCTACTTGGGAGGCTGAGGCACAAGAACCGCTTGAACCTGGGAGGCAGAGGTTGCAGTGAGCTGAGATCGCACCACTGCCCACTGCACTTCAGCCTGGGTAACAGAGTGAGACTCTGGCTCAAAAAAAAAAAACAAAACAAAAAAACCTTTTGAGTCTCTAGAAAGTAACCCATATATCTCAAGTTCTTGATATTTCTTATATACATACAGACAGACGCGCGCGCGCGCGCGCACACACACACACACACACACACACACACACACAGAGTGTGGGGGGGCAGGAGGGAATAACTCATTTAAGTTACCCCATTACAAACTGGCTCATATAGAAAATGGCAAAAACAGGCTAAATTGAATATATTTTATAATGTTCTTCCCCTTTAGTAAAACAGTATTTTATAAATAATAAATAAATAATGAAGCATGGGCTGCGTCTTGCTGAAGACGCAAAGCAGTGTTTCTTGGTTATATCTTTGGTTGGCAATCATTTAAAAATAAAAAACAATAAACAATAAATTTAGTTTTCTGGAAAGATCTCTTCTAAGTACCAGTCTCTTTTTCAAAATGCAAGCTTTGTTATAATTCTTCAGTGTTGCTGACCAATGTAACTGCTATAAATATGAAAGTTTCAAGTATTATAAAATTTTGCAGTATAGGAAATACTTTGGAAAGAGAAAGGAAATTCAAAACAATGCATAATATATTATTATAAGGCTAGCAGATCTGTTCATACCACAGAACAGTGGTTCACAATGCAGTATGAGGGGTGGAGAGCCCCTCCAGGGGACAAATGGCAATGTCTGGAGATTTTTGGTTGTTACGACTGGGAAGTGCTACTGAAGTCTAGTGAGTGCGGTCAAAGATATTGCTAAATATCCTATAATGTATGGAACACTCCTCACAACAATTACTCAACCCTAAAAATGTCATAGTGCAAAGACTGAGAAACCTTGCCACATTTAGCAGACTTAGGAATCCAGATGGGAGAAGGAAGGAATGCTTCAATTGAAAGATAAATGTAATACAGGCAGAAAGCAATTGAAACACCTAGACTTACATTAATTTGTTTTTTTTCAACAAGGATATACTTTAGATTACATTTTTTCATAAAATGAGTTGATAATGATGGTGGTGAATCTGTATCGATAGGTACATAAGCAGCTGGGACTTGGAGAATTCTAGAGAAAAAAGTACACAGTCAGCACAGAATGTCTGTTGATTTAGTATTTGTTTAAGCATTTCTATTTCTCTATGCCCTTTATTTTTTGTAGCAGCATAAAAATGGTTTCTGGAGCGCTTCACTGCTGATCAGAAATTTCCAATGTTTTCATTGACACTTAGTTGGTAATAAACACCGTCATTTTAGCCGGGCACAGTGGCTCACACCTGTAATCCCAGCACTTTGGGAGGTTGAGGCAGGTGAATCACCTGAGTCAGGAGTTCGAGACCAGCCTGACCAACATGGAGAAACCCTGTCTCTACTAAAAATACAAAATTAGCCGGGTGATGGTGGGCGCCTGTAATCCCAGCTACTTGGGAGGCTGAGGCAGGAGAATTGCTTGAACCCGGGAGGCGGAGGTTGCGGTGAGCCAAGATCACACCATTGTACTCCAACCTGGGCAATAAGAGTAAAACTTCATCTCAAAAATAAATAAATAAATAAACACTGTCATTTTATCTTTTCTTCATGAAAACCCTAAGTATTTACTATGTTAAATTCTCATCACTTAATATAGAGAAATACAAGATTTTTAAAAGTTAAGCATTTTAAGTAGTTTCAGGTATACTTTAAGGACACCAGATCTTTGCACATAGTAAGTTCTCAATAAATTTTATCAATAATTGGGTGAAAGTAAATGTTTGTTGTTGTTGTTTTTGTTTATTGTTTTATAGAGATGGGGTCTTGTTAAGTCACCAGGGTGGTCTCGAACTCCTGGCCTTAAATAATACTCTAGACTCAGCCTCCCAAAGTGCTGGGATTTACAGGTGTGAGCCACTGTGCCTGGCCAAAAGTAAATTTTTGAATATCTTTTGCTTTATACTTATATAATTAATTTACCAAGACACATATAGAATGAATAAACTCTTTCTTTGGCAGTTTATATTTATTGCAGAGTTCTAGAATATAAATCACTGTATGAGGATAACATTCTAGAACAATTTAAATAATTAAATATTTTGCAAATATCTGTTGGAATCATTGCAAAATGATTAAACATTTTGCAAATATCTGTCTTCCAATAGGTTCATATTTCAATCTATATCAACTATTATCCAAAACTCTAATTTACTGATTTATTGAATACCTTAGTGCTTAAATTTTCAGTTGTGGACAAAAAACATAGTCATGTTATCTGTGAAATCCTGTTTTCTTTTATCTAACAACAAAGTGTTATAAATTATCATAATTGCTTTCCTTTAACAGATTAATGAAGCCCTTATATTTTGGAGATACTTAAATGTTCTATTAGTAAAAGCTTCTAGTCTCTCCAAAATAAGCTCAGAATAATTAATTTAAATAATTAAAAATAATACTAGGGGAAATGCAAACTTCTTTAGCCTCTCTACAATTGACCAAACAATACAGAAAAATTCAATAGTAAATAGAACAGTAACTTGCAATATACTCTATTAAAAAATTACATTAGCTTGGAGTAACATCAAATTTACAGTTCTAAAAAATATTACCCTAAAATCCAAGAGGGTAAGTCTATTCCAGGTTGGCAGTAGAGACCAATTTCCCGAATTCCTTGAAAGTCACAGTGTAACAGCAGAAAATTTGATAATTCAGAAGCAGCATTAACCACAGTCTTGTAGGTGTAGTAAACTGGAAGCTGGTTGTTGCATTCATCAAAACATACAGCTACTTTGTCCATATAACAGGAGGCAGCCTTACGCACCAATTCCTGAAGAGTCATTTCACTGAAGTTTATCTAAACATCAATTTGTAGCAGAGAACCCTGTGTATATACAGAAGTGTTAGGGGGAGATGGAGTTTTAGTGAGCTCAGTGGAGGGACAGGGAGAAACTTCTCTATAATCATGTCTCACGAAAATAATTATATCAAAGATATATAAATGAAGAATCTCTGAACTTATGAAATGTCTATGGTGACTTTACTGAGGACAATGAGGTTGAAAATTAACTTGATACATCAACCTATGCTGGGTCAGAGCATCAAAAAAATTTGGGAGGGGAGTGGTATACAGAGATGAAAATGAAGCAGGTAAAAATGGAGACTTCTCTCTCAACGGACCACAATGTAAATATGAAATATATAAAAAATTAATCAATAAAATCAAATTTAAAGGACCCCACACTTAATTTTTTTCACTTTCCTTCAGTAACTGTTACAAATTTGTTAAGATAAATTAGTCAAAATATTGCATGGTGACTTTCAAATTACTCATGTGGCCAGGTGCGGTGGCTCACGCCTGTAATCTCAGCACTTTGGGAGGCCAAAGGGGGCGGATCACTTGAGATCAGGAGTTCAAGATCAGCCTGGCCAACATGGTGAAACCCTGTCTGTACTAAAAATACAAAAATTAGCCACGCAAGGTGGCGTGCACCTGTAATCCCAGCTACTCTGGAGGGTGAGGCAGGCGAATCACTTGAACCCAGGAGGCAGAGGTTGCAATGAGCCAAGATGGCGCCACTGTACTCCAGCCTGGGTGACAGGGCAAGACTCCATCTCAAAATAAATAAATAAATAAATGAAATAAAAATAAAACAAAATGATTAATGTAAATAAACTTTGTTTTTAAATTCCAGTAGGAACTCAGATGAAAGCAGAATCAATCTTTGACAGAAGAAAAGTAAAAAACTCTATTCCTATTCATTCAGTTCTAGACAACTATATATAAAAACAGTGCTTATTACTACTATAATATTAGTATTTTACAAAAGTCATACTTGTATAATTGTCAAGAAGTAAACTCTTCATACTGTATATTTTATTTTTAAATTGCCAATAAGTTCATTTAGACTGAAAATATAATATTACAACTCAATAAAGCAGTATATCAATGCAATGTTCTCTGGGTTTCTTAATGCAGATTATACTAAAAGAAGATTTGAAACAGTATTTCAAGAAAGAAACACTCGGGATCAATGGTAAAAGAAAAACTCACAGTGTTTCCTTGAAGGTAAAGGTTATTTTTTTCCCTCTGTGAACTCTATTTTCCATATTTTAAAGCAAGTAAGATTTACCAAGTAGCCTATTTCAGTAAAGTTTTTGTTTGTTTTTTGAGACAGAGTCTCGCTCTGTTCCCCACGCTGGAGTGCAGTAGCGCGATCTCGGCTCACTGCAATCTCTGCCTCCCAGGTTCAAGGGATTCTCCCACCTCAAGTTCCCGAGTAGCTGGGATTACAAGTGCGCGCTACCACGTCCGGCTAATTTTTGTTTTTGTTTTTTTTTTAAGTAGAGACGGGGTTTCTCCATGTTGGCCAGGTTGGTTTTCAACTCCTGACCTCAAGTGATCCACCTACTTTGGCCTACCAAAACGTTAGGATGACAGGCGGAGCCACCGCGCCCGGCCAAGTCTTTTTTTCTTTTTTTAAAAAATTTGTTCACATTTATTTGAACTGATTTCCTGACTGACTCAATTTTCAGTTATATCAACTAATTAACATGAATTAGAAAAAAAATCTTAAAGAGAGTAAAATGAACCAATAACTGCCAAGACCTGTAAGTTTGAAAATGCTGTGATTTCTAAATATAAAGTTTAAACATGTAAGGCAACTTTGGTACTTACATTAATTTTAGTAAGCATTTCTATACATATTAGCTCTTTTTTATGCACAAGATACAATTTTAAGCTTTCCTCAGACATACAATGATCATTATGTAAATACAAGGAAGGCTTTCTACAGCACGCGCTCAAATGATGAGGAATGAGTTTATTTCGCAACATACAGGTAGTGCGGAAGGATACCTACACATCTATACGATAATTAAGATGTTTCCTTCCATTTTCCCAAAAGTTGCTACAGAGATTTAAGGTAAAATCCATTCTTGTTGTTTCAGGTTTTCATTTTCATTCATGAATCACAAATAACATTCTCTGCAGTAGAGAATACTTAATAATGCCCAAATGTTTGAGACTTTAAAAAGGAAAAAAAAAAAAAAAAAAAAAAAAGCAAACTCTGGTAAGTAGATTTTATATGTAAAAGGAATAAATTTAAGATATTTGCTACTTTACAACCGTAGAAGCTGCTATTTAGTCAATAGAGATCTTAAGAGTGTCAACAAATTCTACTGGTATGGGGCCTCTCTCTAGGTCACTGGTTGTTTTAAAAATGGATAAATAATCTAGAAACTTTATTTTCCCAATCCACCTGCTTCTTAATTTACGGTATGCAGCGAGTAGCAATGCACTTTATAGCTTCCTAAACATTTCTTCACTGCTCTTCGAAACCACTCTAGGGGGTAGCGGAGCGCAGAGCACATTATTTCCATTTGAATGGAGAGACGGAGGGACGGAGGCTAGTAACGCAGGAGTGTACACACAGGTCAGGGTTAGTCTGCACCACACCAGCACGCCAGACCCCAATGTATCAAATCCGAGGCCAGGCAGTGGTCCTGAAGCTGAGCAAATGTGTGTGGAAGCAGGCTTAGGCCTCGCGGCACTTCGCCTCCCTCACACCGACCCCCGCCGGACACCGCGCCCTGCGGCGACTCACTTAGCAAGTCTCGCGGATTAGGTTTGTTCGCATTCGGACCTTTCCCGGACGGCTCCTCGCAGATACTTCTCACCGCTAAGCTGCAGCTCCCAGAAGCCGTAAAGCTATCCCAGAGCGAGGCCCCATACGCAAATCTTCCGCGTCGCCATGTGACGTCAGTGCGAGCGACCCCAGGGAGGCTGTGTCGAGCTGACTCGGCCTCTCCTGAAGCCGAAGCGCCAACTTGAGAGAAGAGTTCTGTAGGCTTTTTCACTTTTGGTTATCTGCTCAGGCGCTCCTTGGGGTCGCGCATGGTCTCGGACAGGGTTTGCAAGGACTTTGGAGCTGACCAGTTTGTAGCCATAACCCTTTCGTACTTGCCAAGAAACTCTGGGCAAGACTTGAATTTTGAGCTGCAGTATTCTCGTTCATAAGGTGAGAATAAAAACATCACCTAGGGTTGATGTGAAGAGAAATGAAATCATTGTGAAATAGGAGAGTTATTGGCCTTCAACCAATGACATTTTCTGCAAACATGCTGGAGATAGGGCTGCAGCAGTGACGCCTGCAAACGACGTTCCTGTCATCATGATGCTGACCTTTTAATTGGGAAGCAGATTGAAACGATAAGGAATTTGACAGGAGCATTTATTAGGACCTGTAAAGAAATTAAAGCAGGTCCGTGGTGGAGTTTTGTAAACTATATGCCTGAATACAAGTTTCTGTTTCCAAGGGAATTGTTACAGTTGGAGATATGTCAATTATCACAGTAAGCGTCAAGGGTAGTAACAGTGGTGTTTTAAAGCTACTGTCTGGTGGCAGAGTAATCGGGATTTTTTTGTTTGGGGGGTTTTAGCCGTGGCAGGGATTGCGAATTCAGCTCTGCATCAAAACAGTACGTGAAAAAAAAGACTCTCTCGCAGCCGTAGTTGTTGGTGACAAGGAAACTGTGGTACGAATCTAAGCAAAAAATATCACCACATGCCAGCTATACTTTTCCAAGATGTCCCATGGGCTACTCAAACTGACACAGCCTTATTTATGTATTTAGGTTGGAAGTGGGCAAAAGTGTATCTTGTCTATATTTCTATGTTGGGATGACACCATCATCCACCCAGCCAGCCAGTTAACCTTCCCACTTACCCTCTTACATCCGATTAGACCCTGTGTCCTCTAATTCTCAGTCTTACGACCAGCACCCGGCTGGCTACATCAGAATTGCAAGGAGTGATATTTTAGAAGATTTCCAAATTCCTGGACTCCATCCCCAGAGGTTCATCCCCTAGTTTTCTACGAGGGGCCTAGAGCCTGCGTTTTTTAGATGTTCATCGCCATTACTGCTACTTTAGTTCAGGTGTTCTTGGTCAGCTTTTTCCTAAAACGTTTTCAGTTTTGTTTGCCTTTGATTGACTCTAAATTGCTGCCAAAATGATCTGTTTTATTATTCCAGTATCATCTTCCAACTCTCTGATATTAATAATCTCTTTTTCTTCCCTTGCAGTATGTTTCCCTCAAGTTTCCTTTTTCTTTCTCCTGTTGGTTTTGTGCTCTTTCATAATAAGAGGCTTTCCTAGGATGTCTAGTGGTGCTTATCTGCTCATATGTGAGTGGGGGGACATTTAAACGTTGATTGGAAGATCTTGAGCCCATAGGACGTTTGTTGAAAATCAAGTGGGAGAGGAGGGGTATGGAGGCTGGGGTATGTCTCAGAATTTAGTACAATTTTCATTTAATTCTCTTATTTTAGGTGCCTGGTGTCTTCCATTACAGAGACCCCGTTTTACTACTGAACAATAAAAAAAAGCCTTCAGGTCCGCATCCCGCAGGGTCTCCACTCTCAGCTTTGGAGCCCCCACCTCCCTCTTTCTCTGTAGAAGGGAGCTTCTTCCTTTCTTCTCCCTTCTTTCTTGGCTATTAAACTTTCTGCTCCTTAAAACCAAAAAAAAAAAAAAACCAAAAACAAAAAAAAACAAAAAAAAAGCCTTCAGAGTAAGGCTGGGGGGGCGGGGGGCATAAAGGATGTAACTCTCCTAAATGAACTTCCAGTCCTTTTAGTTACCGTCTTCACTTATACTTCCTGAAGACAGTTTCTGAGCTTTTTAGGGGTTTCTGTGATACAAATAGAATTGCTTGTTGGTTTTGCTCACTGGGGGTTTACAATTCAGCTTTTTCGAGTCAACTGAGCCCTTTGCTCTTGATTCCAGAATTTTATTTCCATTATTCCTTTTCCTTAACCCTCAAGAGTTTATGACTTTAAAAATCCTGTTACTGTCATTTTCAGGGACTCTTAGGGAGCAAATGTACAACACTATGTTTAAGACAGCATTTTTACCTGATAATCCAGGGTTATCATTCTAAAACATATGCCAGATCAGTCATAGCATTCTTCTGCTATGAGAATAAGAAGCTTCAATGATCCCTTGTTGCCTGCATAACATTCAGACTGTTCAGCAAGGTAAACAAGAGTTTATTTTCTTTCTAACTCGATCTCTCACAGCAGGCCACAGCTCCCCCACCCATCTTCCACATTCCCCATACCTGATACTGTAAACTCTAGTCATAATGAGAGGCTAGTAAGAGTTCTGAGCATACAAAAGTCCTTATCATGTTTCCACACCTGTGTTTTGGCTGGGCTCAGGCTGAAATACCCTTCTTTCTCCATGCCTGCTTGATGAAAATATAGCTTAAACATCACTTCTTCAGCGATGCCTTTCTTCAAGCCCTGAAGAATAATTTATCCAGACTCCTCCAAACTCCATCCCATGAACCCACCATACTCTTGGGAGGGGTCATTTGTCATGGGACCTGCAAATTCTGGGTTTGCCAAGAACGTAAGGTCCTAACTGCTCTTTACCTAGGTCATTTTTCAGGGTGGTTTGGGATGATCCGTTTCATAGCTCAAGTATTCTTCCCAAAGAGTAGGCTTGCTTCCACTTAACTACAAAAGTAGTGAATCCCCCAAACTCAGTGTTCCTCTCCTATAATGTAACCCACTGACTGCATGTGCAGACATCCATGGAGGCCCATCTTCACCATCCCGGTGGGACTTGGGGGACATGGAAAACTGGCATAAACATAAGTTCTGACTTCTGCTTTTGCCATAAATTACAAAGTTCTTTGTCACTGACCCAGGAATCTAAGTTTACTGCCATAAAACAAGATAACAGGCTATCTTATTAACTTTGAAATAGGTTTCAATTCCAGACCCTTCCCAGACAGCGACATATATTTCTTACAGCATCAGTTGTTATTGTTGCTGCATTATTTCCAAATCTGACCTCCTATACTAAATAGCACCCTTATAGCAGGGATTCATGTCTTATGTGCTTGTTTCCCAAACTTTTTTTTTTTTTTAAACTCTACTCCATCCACTTACATTGTTCCAGTTGCAGGGAAATATCAAATGCCTACCCTGTACCCTGCTGATACTTTGTACCTTGACTGGCACTACTCATTTTAGGGCTCATCTCTCAGTTGTCAATGTCATTGTTTCCTTTAAAAAAAGTTCAAAAATAATTTGGAAAATCGTTGACCCTACTTGAAAACAAGGTTAGGTCCTCCTGTTATGTGCTCTTGTAGCACATATCACAGTTGGGATAATGAGGCATTGTGTTTTATTCTAACAGTGTTCAGCTGCTCAGGAGAAAGCAGAGAGCCAATTAGTGGGTTTTTCAGGCTTGGTGTTTTGACAGGTGTTAGTCTGTTCTCACATTGCTTCAAATAAATATCTGAGACTGGCTAATTTATAAAGAAAAAAGGTTTAATTGACTCAGTTCCACATGGCTGGGGAGCCCTCAGGAAACTTAAAATCATGGTGGAAGGCACCTCTTCACAGAGCACGAGGAAAGAACAGCTAACTATGAAAGTAGAATGGAGGGCCAGGAGTGGTGGCTCATGCCTGTAATCCCAGCACTTTGGGAGGCCGAGGTGGGTGGATCATGAGGTCAAGAGATCAAGACCATCCTGGCCAAAACGGTGAAACCGTCTCTATGAAAAATATAAAAATTAACTGGGCATGGTGGCACATGCCTGTAGTCCCAGCTACTCGGGAGGCTGAGGCAGGAGAATCACTTGAACCCAGGAGGCGGAGGTTGCGGTGAGCCGAGACTGTGCCACTGCACTCCAGCCTGGCGACGTAGTGAGACTCCATCTCAAAAAAACAAAACAAAACAAAACAAAAACCCTCTTTGCTTTAACAATAACAAGCGTGGTAAGGGTGGTGTCGGTCCATAAGTTAGATAGGCAGTTGCTAGGCAGATGTCCTTGCAGAAGTATGTGTGTATGTGTGTGTTGTGTTTAAGATTGTGGTGGCCTTTGTGCAGGTTGTAAATTTTGGTAGTCTTTTGATAGTTCTTGTTATCAACCATATGTATATGAGAACCCTTCCCCTTCATGGCCTTTCCTGGCTCGGTTTATCAGGGTTTTAATACAAGTGACTCCATTTTCAATTTGACAACTTCCACATTTCCTCTTTTGATCAAGGTCTTTCTCAAAAGCATCACTGATCAATCATCCTGTATGTAGGTTTTGATGTCTCTTGGTGCCAGTCTGCCCCCATGTTGAAGAGAGTCATTGGTAACTAGGAATTACCATCAAAATCCTTTAGCCACATTTGAGCAACAAAAGAGGTTTGGAGGGAGTGGATCTCAGGCTAAGTATACCTGGAGTCCATTGTTAAGTTCAATTTTGTCTTTTCCACTGGCACTGGCTATCATCTCAAAGTGCTGGGAGAGCATTTTTCTGTTAGGAGTTGCATTTCTATGCAAATTTGACAAGAAACAGGTATAAAGTTCTTTAAAAAAATACAAAGTAACTATCTCAGCATAATAGTTTTGAGCCATGAACCTGGGCTTAAAGGCAACCAACTGAATAAATCAAATGATCATGAGGAATTAGGTGAGACCTGTTATACCATGTGGCCTATTTTCTTATTTTGTGTAAATTCTCCAAAGGAATGTATCCAGGTACAGCATGTAGTATGAGCAAAAGCACAGACATCTCTTTGTTTAGCTGGTACACAGCAATCCTATTATTTAGCATTCCATGACTGGCTTGAATTAAAGCAGAGAGCTAACTCTGTTTTAAAAAAGACCGTTAGTACAATTTGAACAAAAAGTTTACTGAGGATGTTGCCAGTATTACCCCCTGGGTGGACTAAAGGATTTGGTCACTCACACTATCTACTGATTGTGAAATTTCAATTACACCATTATCCTGCCAAATGAAAGAGGCAGGCATAAACAAGGAAGAATAAAGAGGGGCAAAAGTGTCATTAGGATGGGGAGTTATGTTCCATCCATCATCTTGGAAAAAGCTGCCCACAGTATGAAGATGTTAACTTTTCATTCCGGTTTACAGGTTATAGCATTGCGCAGTTTTGGGAACCTTTGGGCATGAGATTTCTCCCTTAAAATTCAGTTAGTTTGAGCTTGGGTTTTAAGAACATAGCAAGTCTCATTTTTAGTAATTCTATGGAAGAATGTTGGATTGGAGGAACCTAGAAGAATTAAAGATCCAGTCCAGCGACCAAGGTTTACCTAGTTGCACAGAAATTTTCTTAACACTGGCAGGTGCCCTACTAGTAATCTTTCCTGTCTGTGACCAGTTTATCCTTAACATGGGAGACTTTTTCTTTGGATACCTTCAATATTAAGTATGTAGTATTTTCAGAGTGGTACCTTTCATTTAGTTAATATGCATTTATGTTCCCTCTGTCATTTGATGGCTTGATTGCTCATTTCTTTTAAGCACTGAATAATATTCTATTGTCTGAATGTACTACAGTTTATCTATTCATGTACCTACCCACCCCAACACTTTGAATCTAATCCTGCTCGTCCATGACACTCCCTCTTTCCCCATAGTGCTTCCAAGGAACTTGCCACGATGTAGTACTTACTTAGTATTGCATTTCTAATTACTTTATTTGTCCCTCATAGTCAACCAGACGTTTTGCCTGTTTCATAAGAGATGGCCTATTTATTGAAATGCCTGGATCAGAGAAATAAGATATGACTAGGTGGTGCCAAGAATGGAGCCTAGAAGTTGTTTTCATGCTAAAAAAAAAAAAAAAAGCACACACATATTTAAACATACTTATTACACATATTTATCAACAAGGCATCACAAATAAGTCACAAAAAGTAGGCTTAGTTTAGTTCACAATATAAATCCCGTGAAAACACATTTTTCATCTCTGCAGTTTCTAATACTCTACGTATATAAATTTAAAGCAGTTAAACAACATTTGAGATTAAATTAGTAAAAAAAAAAAAAAAAAAAATTGTAATTGAATTCAGACTTCAGAAAATTGTGAAGTAAAAGGCCATGATGGAGAAATATTAAGAAATCTGTAGAATTACCAAACTGTCACAGTATTATTTTTCCTTTACAAAAGCATCTCAGTAAAACAAAAACTACAGAAAACGTAAAAGTAAAATCAGAGATTTTGGTTTAGTACTTTCCCTGAGTCTCTTGTGTTTTAAAAATCAAAGTAAGGCCAGTTCAAAATTGACCCACAGGTCTTGCCTCCTCCATGCTGCCATGGGGAATACATTTAAGACAAGAGGCTGCACATGTTGAGGTGGTCCCAGGGCTTCATTCAAATGCCAATTTGCCCGTGTCACTGCCACAGGGTTATCTGACCCACTGCTGCATGTGGGCTTAAAGAGCTGTCAAAATGTTATCTTGGCCTGCTATAATATAATATGTGAGACTATATACCAAAGGAAGACAAACAGTTTCAGTTATTAATAAATATTAAATTTCTAAATGGATCTGGACACTATATACATCAAATTATGGTAACAGAAGCAAACACTTTTATGTTTAAAAATTCTTACATAAACAAAGGTTTGGGATCATCTTAAACTTCTAAATCTCAGATGTTACAAGAAAAAACTTCAAAAAAGAAATCAAACTCATTAGATCTTAATAAAGTAGAAAAAAGTGATTATAAGATGATACTAATTCCCCAAAGTGGTTGTCTCTTTGATCCTTAAACAAAACTGGCCCCTATTGTGTCTGTACTTGATCACTTAATTGCAATAATGTTTATGTGTACATGTATATGTACATCTACATGTATATATGCTTGCAAGTGATCAAGCACTTCATTAAAAAAGCATATGATAATTAAGGATAAAGGGATTGTTTGAATCTAAAAATCTAGTTTGTATTTCAAATGTACCAGGTTACTTGCTGAGCTTATAGTATCAGGGCACTATGGATCACATTTTCTAGTCAAATGTAAGAAAAACTTTTTCACAGATTTTTACAACCCTTTTTAGGACATCTCAAAGAGAGATGGCAAAGATCTGCCAATTATGTCTCCTTCCATCATAATGAAATCTTAATTGTAAACTCATTTCAAAAAGTTAATAATCATTAGCTTTTCGAAAGCTAACAGTCATAAGCTGTCTTAAAATCAGAGGTGAAATGATGGTTCAAATCACAAAAGTATGACACTTATTCACATTCTTATTAATTATTTAATCTAATATAAGTATCCCATTGCACATGTGGGGTAACTGAGGCACCACAGATTATATTTTGTTTGTTGGTTGGTTTTTGAAGATTTGTCTACAGTTAGGGAAACCAAGGTCATAACTACAGCCAGAACTGTAGAGGCTAGACACCTATGAGGTATAATGTATTCTATTCAAACTTTGTGTGAAATGTTATATTTAACTCACCTGTCTTGTTGGCATCACCTCTCCTTAACTCTAACTTCTTGCAGACCCTTTAAAGCATGGACTTGGCAAATGTCAGTGACCACCTGCCTTCTCTGACCAGGTTAAAAAGGCTAGCCGATGCTTGTGTAAAAAAAAGAACACCACATGTTGTTCTATTATATGCAATTAGAGATGTTCAGTTATCGCACTTTGGTATCCTTTTCAGAAAAAAAAAAAAAATCTCCAAACTTATAAAGGTAAACATAAGCATGGCATTTTACATTGTACCAACTGAGTAACAGTAAATAGATGAGGTGTGACCACTATAACTTCTTGACCAACTTTCTATCTTGAAACTACACACATCCAACCCTACCAGCTACCATTCCAATTCTACAGGATATTTTCCAGTGAGACAAGCTGTACAATGACCACTCTTTTCAAAACATTCCAGGCCATTTCCATTTTCTTGGATCATAATATCATGCTTTTTCTCTTTCTGTTTTTTAAACTTTATCCCTTCTTGTACAGATGAAACCAGTCCTTCTACTGACAGATACACAACACTGTTTGCTCCTAAAGGGAGAAAGAAGGAAAAGTAAAAATGTAATGAGAATTCCTTTAGAAAGGAAGAAATGCTTCAACAGAGAATAGTTACACACAGAATAATTTAACCCAGGATAAAAATTTCTCCTTTAGCCTTTCTTTAAAAAAAAGGAAAAAATAAGTCAATAAAACTCAGTTCCTTTATTTTTAAAATTTTAAATTGGAATCTAGGGGATAACATAATTTAAAACAGCAGAGGAGGCTTCAAGTCTAGAATGGAATTAGAGGGCTTTGGGAGTAATTTTCTTAATTGAGAAAGTGGAATTTAAAGTCAGGAAGATCTAGGCTCAAATTTAAGCTCAAGTTCACTCAGTTTTCCGAAGTCTATTCTTTCATCTATATAAGACGGTGGAAACATTGCCTAAATGTAGAGTTTTTATGATGTTATGATAATACAAATAATATAGGCAGTATAGTTTCTGGCAAAGTGTGAGTGCTCATAACATGTATGATACCCATCAGGGTGATATTTAAAAATATTTAACCAGTGAGGCACGTGCATGACAGGTTAAAAGAAACACCAGCCACAAACAAGTCATTGTGCCTTGCCTTGTGTAGAGGTAGCAAGGCACAATGACTAAATATCATGTGTTATTTCCACAGTTTATACATCACCTGATTTTGAAAGGAAGATGTCTTACCCAGGAAAACTTAGATCTCGAAGTCTCCTTATCTCATTATTGAATATGAACCTACACAAACTTTTTACTTTGTGATTTGTATCCACATCCAAATTACTCTGTTAGAATCTGATTAAATTATTTTTGTTTTTCTTGGGATCTGACTTTTGGGAGGTTTTAAGTGATATGCTTGCACTTCCCTCCACCTGGAAACCACCTCTCCCTTCTCTGATCTCACCTTGGCTTAGCTCTCCAACACAAGACTCTATGGCGTCTGCCCCATGCCAACTACTCTCACTGTTGAGAATAGTATTCAATATCTGCTTAACTTTATAAAACTTTTAACAAACACTGAATACTCCTTTTTACTAAAGGTGTAAAGACTGTCAAGCTTTGGGTTTTCTCTGTTAATAATCAAAGTTTATAGAAATTTTAATACTTACCTAGATATTCTGCAAGGTGATCAAATTCTGGTTTATTGGCAATGAGCTCTTCTTTTGTAGGAATGTTTATTCCCATGAAGCATGGATATTTAATTGGTGGTGAAGCTACTCGAATGTGTACCTTGGAAAGAAATCATTGTACACAAGGTTTGTAGCACTATGCAAAATTCTCTTTCATTGTGCAAATACAATATAAAATTGTTTTGCAGAATATTCAGTAACAACATACGGGTAATAAACTATTCTTTCTACAAAGCTGCTTCTTGTTTTTTTTCTGTCACCTAATCATGAGGAATTTTCTTTCTCTAGATATCCTACTTCTCATTTGATGTCTTTACATTCCTAGAGCCACTTAGATTTTCTCTTGTAATACCGGGTACTTCTGCTTATCTCTTATCTTACCATTTTAAAAAGAAAAATACAATTTACCAGGTTATAACAAAACCTTACTACTACAACAGAGTTGTTTTTGTCTGTTATTATTATTTTTTTTGCCTTTCATCAGGTACATTTAAATGGCTATACTCAGTGTCCACATTTCCTTTTTAAACTTTATTAGAATAGATTTTCCCATTTTTGCTATGTACTCTTCTTATTTAATGGCTGCATCATATTTAATCACTGATCTATCAATTTACTAAATTATATTCTCCAACCGGGAGATATTTAAGCCATTTCCAGGTTCTTTGACTTTATTCTTTTTCACTGTTGCAATAAATGATGCAATTATGTTAAACTCTTATATCTATTACATAATTTCCACAGAATTCCAGAGTGAGATGATCATAATCCTAAACACAAGTATAAAAAAGGCTGGAAAATCATAATCCCAATTATCTTGGAAACTTTCTAAATAAACTGGCATACTGCTTTTCATCCCACTTTCTTCTACAGTGAGATTTTGTTTTTGATTTTTCAGAGATGGGGTCTTACTATACGTTGCCCAGGCTGAGACTTTATTTTTATTTTTATTTTTTATTTTTTATTTTTTTTGAGATGGAGTCTCGCTCTGTAGCCCAGGCTGGAGTGCAGTGGCCGGATCTCAGCTCACTGCAAGCTCCGCCTCCCGGGTTCACGCCATTCTCCGGCCTCAGCCTCCTGAGTAGCTGGGACTACAGGCGCCCGCCACCTCGCCCGGCTAGTTTTTTGTATTTCTTAGTAGAGACGGGGTTTCACCGTGTTAGCCAGGATGGTCTCGATCTCCTGACCTCGTGATCCACCCGTCTCGGCCTCCCAAAGTGCTGGGATTACAGGCTTGAGCCACCGCGCCCGGCCGACTTTATTTTTAAATTTACTCAACTATTAGTTGTAAATGGCATCTCACTTCTGTAGTATGAGCTATGAAATAGAATAAGCTTTGAAATCTTAAAATAACTTAGTATATCTATATAAAAACATGTACACAATGAATATATACATTTATCAATTTAAAAAATAAAAATTAAAAAAAAATTTTTTCAAGACATAAAGTGAGGCCAGGTGTGGTGGCTCACACCTGTAATCCAAGCACCTTGGGAGGCTGAGACAGGCGGATGGCCTGAGCTCAGGAGTTTGAGATCAGCATGGGCAACATGGCGAAACCCTGCCTCTACTGAAAATACAAAAAATTAGCCGGGCATGGTGGTGTGTGCCTATGGTCCCAGCTATCTGGGAGGCTGAAGTGGGAGGATTGCTTGAGCCCAGGAGGTAGAGGTTGCAGTGAGGTGAGATCGAACCACTGCATTCCAACCAGGTGACACATTGAGTCCCAGTATCAAGGAAAAAACAAAAGACGTAAAGTGATATTAAAAAATAACTTGGCTGGGCACGGTGGCTCATGCCTGTAATCCTAACACCTTGGGAGGCCAAGGCAGGTGGATTACTTGAGCCCAGGAGCTCAAGACCAGCCTGGGAAACATGGTGAAACCCCGTCTCTACTAAAAATACAAAAATTAGCCTGACTGCAATGACGCATGCCTATAGTCCCAGAAACTGAGAAGGCTAAGGTGGGAGGATTGCTTGAGCCCCAGAAGCAGAGGTTGCAGTGAGTTGAGATGGTGCCATAGCACTCCAGCCTAGGCAACAGAGCCAGACACTGTCTTTAACAAAGAAATTTAAAAAAATATTAAGTCAAAGGTATTACACTGGAATTGGCTGCATGTCTTCAAGTAGAGAAAGCAATCAATACTCCACTGATTTTAAAGAGCATTCTATTTTGTGCTTTTAGACTTTCTTTTTGAGATTGGTTCGGCTCACTGCAATCTCCACCTCCCAGGCTCAAACCATCCTCCCACCTCAGCCTCCTAAGTAGCTGGAATTTTAGGTGTGTGCCACCACGCCCCACCCATTTTTTGTAATTTTAGGAGAGGCGAGTTTCACTATGTCGCCCAGGCTGGTCTTGAACTCCTAGACTCAAGCAATCTGCCCACCTCAGCCTCCCAAAGTGCTGGAATTATAGGCATAAGTCGCTGTGCCCAGCCTATTTTGTATAGTCTTTTTGTTAAAATTTTAGGTTTTTTAAAATTTAATTTTTTTTAATTTAATTTTACTATTATCTTTTATTTTTGTAGAGACAGGGTCTCACTATATTGCCCAGGCTGTCCTCGAACTCCTGGGCCCAAGCAACCCTCCTGCCTCAGGCTCCTGGGATTACAGGCATGAGCTACCTCACCCAGCCTTAAGCTTTTATATTGAGCTTTTTAATCTATTAAGGATTACATTTAATGTAAGTGTGGCTGTTACATGTTCTCCAAGTTGCTACACAGTTAATCCTAAATCAAACTGATATAAAAAAGTTAATTTATTATATTGAACATCCATTTTGATTCACTACCCTGAATTGCAATTTTATGCCAGTATCTTATTGTTAACTGATGCTTTGGGATATGTTTTAATATTACTCACCTCTTTTGCACCAGATTCTTTGAGCAGTTTTATTATAGGTGAGATGGTATTGCCTCTCACAATTGAATCATCTACAAGAACAATTCTTTTGCCTTTAAAGTTGTCTGACAATACTCCAAATTTTTTTGCAACACCAAGTTGTCTTAACCTCATGTTTGGCTGAATGAAGGTTCTCCCTACATATCGGTTTTTACACAGCACCTCCACATATGGAAGTCCACACTGATAGAGAAGAAATGAAAGGACAATGAGGAGCAATATACAGAATAGGCAAATATTAGTTCTCTAGATTGTGTTGCCACCAGAATATTCAAGTGAAATTTCAAAATTATTTTCCTTTATTATTTGGAGAAAAGGCAAAAAGAAAAACCACTAAACAAAATATACTTGGTGGAAAAACCAATTCATTTTGCAAGGACTCATAATGTTTTTGTCTTAAACATTATTCCTGTTTTGAAAGATAACACTAAGCATATGAAGACATGACAAAGATTAAATCACTGTTAGAAAAATTCATTATTCAAAATGATAATTTTTATTTTTATTTTTATTTTTTTGAGACGGACTCGCTCTGTCGCCCAGGCTGGAGCGCAGTGGCCGCGATCTCAGCTCACTGCAAGCTCCGCCTCCCGGGTTCACGCCATTCTCCTGCCTCAGCCTCCAAGTAGCTGGGACTACAGGCGCCCGCCACCACGCCCGGCTAGTTTTTTGTATTTTTAGTAGAGACGGGGTGTTTCACCGTGTTAGCCAGGATGGTCTCGATCTCCTGACCTCGTGATCCATCCGCCTCGGCCTCCCAAAGCGCTGGGATTACAGGCTTGAGCCACCGCGCCCGGCCCAAAATAATTTTTAAAGAAATGAATTAAATAAATTAAAACCAGTAGACTAATGAGATACTTTTTAGGGATAGGAGGTAATTAACCCATTTATCAAGGTAATCTTTTATAAAATATATGCATATTAATTATTTTAGAAGCTAATGAAGTATCCAAGGTAGTGAATATTGGATGTTATACCCCAGAATTACTATAGTTACACAATCTACCTGGTTATGAAAATAAAGCATAACACTGACAACATTATGCTAAATGAACATAAACAGCTTTATTATTACCCATACTTAGTAGCAAGCAAATATTCCAGTGACTTGTGAAGATGATTCAAGATGTTTATTTTAATATTAAGTAAATTTTTCCACTGAAGTCAATATACAGTTGATGAACAGCATGGGTTTGAAGTGCATGAGTCTACTTATAGGTGGATTTTCTTCCATCTCTGCCACCCCTGAGACAGCAAGACCAGCCCCTTCTTTTCCTCTTCCCTCCTCAGCCTACTCAACGTGAAGACAACAATGAGGATGAAGACCTTTATGAAGATCCATTTTTACTTAAGGAATAGTAAATATATTTTCTACTCCTTATGATTTTCTTCAAAGCATTTACTTTTCTCTAGCTTAAGTTATTGCAAGAATACAGTATATAATATATACACAAAATATGTTAATCAACTGTTTATGTTATTGGTCAGGCTTCCAGTCAACAGTAGGTTATCAGTTAAGTTTGGGGGCATTAAAATGTATACACAGATTTGACTGTGCAGAGGGCTGGCACCTTTAACCCCCAAATTGTTCAAGGGTCAACTGTATATTCATGATGTTATCTTTTTAAAAAGAGGGGGGCAAATTTCTGAACCCTTTAGTGAACGTTTTTTCTTTTCAGTGAACCTTTTAGTGGTTTTCACTAAAATAGTGCCATTGGGTAAAAAGCCTGGAAAATAAATAACGCTTGTAAACAAACCAACATTAACCACCAAACCTTCCTTTCTCCTTAGAAATGTTGATGAGTTTCTCTTTATAGGCAAGGATTTCTTATTCCACAGCTAGGAGAGCAATTCACTGCATGTTAATTAAGAGAAAATACCTTTCCTGCATAAGCAAGAGCAGCAGGTGTAGCAGATTCTGGAACAGTGCTGACCAAATCTGCATCCACAGGTGCTTCAATCGCTAGCTGCTGGCCACAACGGTATCTTACTGTATAAACCATTTGGTCTGGTGTGTTTGGAAAAGGAGAGAGAGTATTTTACTTAGCATAATATAACAGTGTTCTTCTAAAAAACTAGTGCTAGAATTCTACAGATTGAGTATAAAAAGAAATGCAATATATACAAAAATATGAATGTGGAAATACACAAACTAGGGAATTCAACTGTGTGGTTTAAAAAAAAATTTGACCCTTCATATAGATCTAAAAATCATAATCCTTACTCCTAACAAAAAACAAAATCCAAGAGTCAAAAGGAAGTAAAAAATTGTGATCTTATGACTTGTGGGCTCAGTCCTATATCCACAACATATAACTATGTGCCTTCGAAGAGCCAGGTAAGCCTTTGAGGCAAGAATTGCCATATTTCAAGGAGACAGCTAAAACATTTATATGAATATTCAAAGAAAAGAAATCTACTTTACCTTCAAACATACTGTCTGGTCTTGCAAAATAAACATATTCAAAGATACAAAAAGCCATTGGGTTTCCTTCAGACCTTGATATAATATCAAGAGTTTGGACATTATGTCTGGATATTTCCACAATTTCTCCAGGCAAGACTTCACGGTAATATCTTGGGAAACAATGTTAAAGAAAGAAGACTTTTAATAAACTAGTCCTTAAGGATGATGAAAACATTAATTATAAAGCACATAGAGTACCTTCCCTTAGAGAAACAATTGATTCATTCAATATAAAATCTAGAAGTGGCTTTTTAAAAAGTGGTATGTCTCCTGCAATGATTTCTGTATAATCTCTCTGTAAACTCTAAGTTCTAGTATAGAATTGAAAAATTAAGGGCCCTAAGTTGTATTGAATTTTAAAAGAATAAAGTATAAAGAAAACATTTTCTCCTGGCTTACATTTTTCTATCATAGCTATATCTCAATGAGGAAGTTCTTCCTTTCTAAAATAAGTCTCTATGATCATATTTTACTGTAAAAAGAGAAAAATATACAAAATAATTAAAATAAGTTTCATAGTATCTTGAAAGAATGCCAGCATCAGAATTAGAAGCTATTACTAGAACATTAAACTCAGTGCAACTGCTGAACATAACATGCATAAGAAAATCCCTTTATAAATATTTTCTATTAGATATCAGAAGGAAAACTTTCAAACTTTCACTTAAATAAGAAACTGTGTCAAAAAAAAATTCTTTTCAACATGGGGAAAGATAATATGCCAAATAAGGTAAAACTTACCTTGCACCAATAGATAAGAAGCTACAAGATTCTGAAGACACCACCCACCCTTCTGTTTCTGATGTTTTTTTCTCTGTAAATCACAAATCAATTCAGTTAATGGATTCAAGAAATTTTAAGAGGCTATTTCAACAGAACAGCTAACACTAAATAAGTAAGTAAAAAAGATTCATAGAATAGCCATTTCTGTGGCTTTAAGAGCACATGGATCCTCATTTGACTTGAGCCAAAGATAAATGATCTTCTAAGGTTCCTTCTAACATTATGATTTCATGGCTAGAAAAACATCTTGATAAAAGTCAAAAGAAACCACTAAAATCAGGCCGGGCACGGTGGCTCAAGCCTGTAATCCCAGCACTTTGGGAGGCCGAGACGGGTGGATCACGAGGTCAGGAGATCGAGACCATCCTGGCTAACACGGTGAAACCCCGTCTCTACTAAAAAAATACAAAAAACTAGCCGGGCGTGGTGGCGGACACCTGTAGTCCCAGCTACTCAGGAGGCTGAGGCAGGAGAATGGCCTAAACCCAGGAGGCGGAGCTTGCAGTGAGCTGAGATCCGGCCAGTGCGCTCCAGCCCGGGCGACAGAGCGAGACTCCGTCTCAAAAAAAAAAAAAAAAAAAAAGAAACCACTAAAATCATACTGCAGAAATGAAAAAGCTAGGCAAAGGACATGAATAGGCAATCGAGACAGGAAAAAATAGGAATCTCCATTAAAAACATTAAAAGGGACTCATCCATCCAGGTGTGGTGGCTCTCACCTGTAATCCCAAGACTTTGGGAGGCTGAGGTGGGCAGATCACCTGAGGTCAGGAGTTTGACACCAGCCTGACCAACACGGAGAAACCCTGTCTCTACTAAAAATACAAAATTAGCTGGGTATGGTGGCGCATGCCTGTAATCCCGGCTACTCAGGAGGCTGAGGTAGGAGAATCACTTGAACCCAGGAGGCAGAGGTTGCAGTGAGCTGAGATCGCCCCATTGCACTCCAGCAGCCTGGGCAACAAGAGCGAAACTCTGTCTCAAAAACAAAACAAAACAAAACAAACAACAACAAAAAAAAAACAAACGGGACTCATCCTCAGAAGTACTCAAAGAAACATACTTCAGAAAGGAAGAATACATTTACCATTATTTCATTACTTAGCTCCCTCCCACCCATCAACTCTCTATACCTAAAGATTTCAGGGCTTGATAGCAGTACGACAATAACTGAAAAACATTATGAAATGATATTCCTTCTGAAGTTTATTACCTTTGTCATTTATATCAGACACTGGAATAAGACGACCAATGCATAAGGGACGATTTCCATAAGGATCTCGTACTGCATAAATAACATCTCTGTGCATTATAAGCAGGGAGTATGCTGTGGGTGCTTCCTTCATCAAATTTTTAATCCTGGAATTAATTAAATAATGAATAACTTCAGTTATAAACATATGCAAGGCAAAACTGTCCTTACTAGAGCTCCAAGTTTAATCCAGTTCTCTGCTTACCTGGCTACCCAGTCTGGGGTGTCATCTTGTTCCTGAGGAGGGGTATACGCCAGTAACTGGGTAATCATTTCACTATCAGAACTTGTGGACAGACCAATACCATGACGCAGAAGCTATACAGAAAAAAGGAGAAGTTTAATCATCAGAGGGGAAGCTCCACCCCACCCCAAACCCAGTAGCCAACCATAATGGAAAGAAATAAGGCATTCTGTGGATGTCCAGCTATGAAAATCCTGCATCCCACTAATGCAGCAGTCCCCAATATTTTTGGTACCTGGGACCAGTTTGGTGGGAGACAATTTTTCCATGGACCAGGGACAGGGGATGGTTTGGGGATGATTCAAGCGAATTACATTTATTGTGCACTTTGTTTCTATTATTACTATACTGTAATATATAATGAAATAATTATACAACTCACCATAATCAGTGGGAGCCCTGAGCTTGTTTTCCTGCAACTAGACAGTCCCATCTGGGGGTGATGGGAGACAGTAACAGATCATCAGGCATTATACATTAGCTTCTCCTAAGGAGAGCACAACCTGGATCCCTTGCATGTACAGCTCACAACAGGGTTCATGCTCCTATGAGAATCTAATGCTGCTGATGATCTGGACAGGAGACAGAGCTCAGGTGGTAATAGTGAGCAATGGGGAACACCTATAAATACAGATGAAGCTTCACTTGCCGCTCACCTCCTGCTGTGTGGCCTTGTTCCTAACAAGTCACAGACTGGTACCAGTCCCTGGCACAGGGGTTGGGGACTCCTACATTAATGGTATGTGTATACTAATAACAGATGACCATGACTGGAGGCAATATAAGAAATCTAGAAGGTTTTCAAGCAGAAAAAAAAAAGTGCTTTATGAGATGTATAGAAAAGCTTTTGAATACTAAATTTGAAGGCATGCAGACCTGAAAGTGGGTAGGGGATCTTGAAAATTTGGTTAGTGGGTCTGACCTTTTCTACCCTCAACACTCTTGATGAACTGGGTATATTCCTATAAAAGTAGTACACTACAGTGTTAACTTTCAAGCTGGGTTTGTTAGTGATCATAATGGTGGCTACCCATCCTCACTAATTATTATTGATAGAAGAAAGGAATCAACTGTATTGAACAACGAAATGTAGCAGATGCAATAAATATTGCTTGAGTGTACTCTATGATAATTACAAAGTTCTGAGCAAGACTGACCAGGACAAGGGCAGCCCCATGGACATGCACAGATTGAGTCTGAATGGGCACTACAGAACATTTTCAGTAGGGAGCTAAAAGTAGAGATGAAGTTTAGCATCTGGGTAAGGGGTAATGTCAGGAAACAGTGAGTTAGTGGTTATCTCTAAGGGGTGAATTTTTAAGAAATTTTTACTCCATATTTATACGTTCATGATTGTCTGAATTTTTAAATGAACTCTACATTTTTTCATTTGGGGACAGAAAAGCACAATAAGGTCATTATAATGCCTACAAACAGGGCTGGACAAAGCTCTAGGAAATGCCTAAAGACAGAACTGAAAATAGAATGACCATGAATGGTACAAAAGCCTGGTTTCTAGATATTTTTGACCCGGCAATTCATTATTATTCAGCTTCTGTAACTGTTCATCATATGTGAATTGCCCAGCTCTAGAATGCTTATAGGATGATGGAGCATGTGGGTGACCATCTATTACTAAATATCACCAGGTTCTGAGGTTACCAAGTCAAGATTATTGGGAGCTAATAAACTGAAGAAACTCAACATTAATTAATGAATGCCTGAATGGATAAAAGGAAGCTACTAGGAATGAATATAAAGACAGGCAGTTTAAAAAAAAAAAAAAAGATAAAATGATGAATGAAAGCATAGGCACAAATTTGACATCATTAGCACAGAAAGCTCCAAACAACATGCTGTGAACCAAAAGTTTAAACACTCTCTCCCTTTTCCCATACTCTAGTTTTCTGTCATTGTTTCCAATTCATTTTTTTCATGTCATCTCCAAGTTTATACTCCATTTTATTTTTATGATTTTGTGACATATAAGAAGAAATATATATGTTGATTTTTATCCTGGTCTTTCCTGATACACAGCTCCTAAAACCCTTAGAATTGCCAAAATGATAAGTGTCCTTTTGTATGCTGTTGAGATGACCGGTAGCTAGGGGTTCCTACATAGCATCAGTATGAGGGCTGGTTGCCAGGGGAATCAACCAGAGGGTTGGAGCTTCCAGCTTCGGGGAGAAAGGCTAAAGGTTGAGCTGATCACCAGTGGCTGATGATTTAATCATTCATGCCTACTTCATGAAGCCTCTATAGAAATTCACAATGACTAGGTTCAGAGAACTTCTGGATAGCTGAACACTTGGAGATGCCTGGAAGGTGGTGCCCCTGGAAAGGGCATGGAAGCTCCATGCTTGTTCCCACATACCCTGCCCTTTCCATCTTTTCACCAGACCGCTCTTCTGTAGCCTTTGTAACATCCTTCATAATAAACTGGTAAATGTATACAAAGTACTTTCTTGAGTTTTGTGATGTTTGAAACCAAAGGCAGTGCCAGGGCTGTTGCAGGAACTCCCAATTTATAACTGGTTGTCAGATGTACCAGAGGCCTGGACTTGCAACTAGCATCTGAAGTGGGGGACAATCTTGTGGGATTGACCCCTTAACTTCTGGAACCTGACTTTACCTCCAGGTACTATCAGAATACAATTGAATTATAGGATACCCATTTCGTATCCTCTGGAAAATTGGCTGGTATAAGAAACCCCCCTATTTGGCCACAGAAGTGTGCTGAGTCTGAGAATAGGAAAAACAGCTTGGTTTTTCTTATTTCATATGAGCTTTGTACATAGCAACAGAGGTAAAGAGATAGCAAGTCCATAAACTCTAATTTATCTATGCTTCCAACCATAAATCAACTCTCCCAAATCTCTAAAGCAGTGCATTCAAAAAGTGAGTCTAAAATGCATATTCTCACCCTTGTCTCCAACTCTAGGGGATATCTTACAATCTAGAATTGTAACAAGTACTCCAGATCATTCTGATGCAATTGTTGTTGCAGTTAGGTAACAGGTAGCAACAATTAGAAAATGCCTTTTACAAAGATCCTTAACTTTTATTCATTGAGCCATGCTAATCATTTAAAAAGGCTTAGGGAAAACAAACAAACAAATGTACCTTTTTCCTTAATCGAGCAGCATTTACCAATTCGCCATTATGTGCCACAGCTATCTTCCCATGAAGTGTTTCAACAACAAAGGGCTGACAATTTTCTAATTCACATTTTCCTGTAGTGGCATATCTTGTGTGTCCAATTCCAAGATTTGAAACATACAATTTTTTCAAATTGTCTTCAGTAAAGACGTGATTTACAAGACCCATTCCCTTGAGAAATCAAAAAGTGCAACTTAGAAAAAAACAGACTAGTACTGCTAGTAATAAACGCCTCTCTTCTCTGCTCAGCCAATCCAAATAAGACAAAGAAGTACATTTAATTTCTCTGTGTTTCAGAATTCTAATCTAAAAAAAAGGCCAAAAACAAATAACCTAACTGTAAGAACTGTGAAGCACTTACTTAAAAAAATTTATTGAGGCAAAAGTCACATAACATAAAATTAACCATTCTACAGAGAAAAATTTAGTGGCATTTAATACCTTCACAATGTTGAAGCACTTGTGTTTCATAAGATACTATTCACTAAAACATTTAAGAACAGATGTACTAAGCAATAAAATTTGTCAAGCATAAAAACTAAGATTTGCATTAAACAAATCAAAGCATCTTAAAGCATTTAAATAAATGACTCCCTATTTGAGTTGGTCTTAGGCAAAAAATTGTCACTGGGGAAGAAATACATCCTAATTTGATAAATGTTAGGATATAAAGTTGAAAGTGGCTGATCCAAAGAATATCACTTTTGACTGCAAATTATTTATTCACCCCCCCCAAATTAATGATCACCTGTGTTTTGTTATCTTTGTCATCCCATTTATTTCACTTATTTATTTATTTATTTATTTTTTTGAGATGTAGTTTTAGTCTTGTTGCCCAGGCTGGAGTGCAATGGTGTGACATTGGCTCACCGCAATCTCTGCCTCCCAGGTTCAAATAATTCTCCTACCTCAGCCTCCCAAGTAGCTGGGATTACAGGCGTGTGCCACCACACCTGGCTAATTTTGTATTTTGAGTAGAGACAGGGTTTCTCCATGTTGGTCAGGCTGGTCTCGAACTCCCGACCTCAGGTGATCCTCCTGCCTTGGCCTCCCAAAGTCCTGGGATTACAGGCATGAAGCACCACACCCAGCCTGTCATCAAGATTTCTTAAAGTTCAAATTTACCTTGTGTGATTTGAATGTTGACACTGAACTCCCGTCACTAGTCACAATACCAGCACTCTCCTGACCCCTGTGAATATAAAAAGATATTAGCTGTTAAATCTGCCAATTGATGAGCTTCTTGAAGAACTTTATCAAGCATACTTTCTCGACAAGCATCCATGAACTTAGTGTGACAACACATTAAATGCTACTTGTACTAGTACTACTCCTATTGATGATGCTGATGCTGATGATTAGCAATCACAGCAGATGACAATGTAACAACTAGATATCTAATTCTAACTAACATGTCCTAAGCATTTTACGCTGTAAAAATAAATAATTTAAAACCTACTGGAACCCCAAATATACTTTAGGCCTTGAGAGAGATATGACTGTGATCCAAGTCACATATGGTTACAACTTCTGTTTCTCAGACTCACTTTCTTATTTTTCTTGTTCTATACAATGACTAGAGAGAATTAAAAGACATCAGAGACGGCTGGGCGCGGTGGCTCACGCCTGTAATCCCAGCACTTTGGGAGGCCGACACGGGCAGATCACGAGGTCAAGAGTTGGAGACCATCCTGGCCAACATGGTGAAACCCCGTCTCGACTAAAAATACAAAAATTAGCTGGCCACGGTGGCACACGCTTGTAGTCCCAGCTACTGAGGAGGCTGAGGCAGGAGAAACGCTTGAATCTGGGAGGCGGAGGTTGCAGTGAACCAAGAAGAAGAAGAAAAAAAAAAGACAACAGAGGTGATAACATCCTGCCTTCTCAAGAGATGACCTTTGTTAAAGATTAACTTCTAGGCAGAGGCGGGTGGATCACAAGGCCAGGAGACCGAGACCATCCTGGCTGACACGGTGAAACCCCATCTCTATTAAAAATACAAAAAATTAGCCGGGTGTGGTGGCGTGCGCCTGTAGTCCCAGCTACTCAGGAGGCTGAGGCAGGAGAATGGTGTGAACCCAGGAGGCAGAGCGTGCAGTGAGCCGAGATCGCATCACTACACTCCAGCCTGGGTGACACAGCGAGAATCCATCTCAAAAAAAAAAAAAAAAAAAAAAGGATAACTTCTGCTTTGCTGTGCTGCATAGACCAAATGAAAGAAAACCCATTAACAATTACATCCTCTGTAAAAAATGTTAAAGGTACCCTTCCCCAAAAGAACCACCACCTATAACCAATCAAACTGCTGTAACTGGGCACTAACCTTGTATAAAAAATGTTGTGATTCTGCTAAAAACTCCTCTGTCTGCCTATAGAAATGAAACCTTAACTTTCCTACTTCTCAATGCTGACTCCATTCCTTGGAGTTGGTGTTTCCAGGTGAGTCATCCTCAAACTTGGCGCTTGAATAAACTCTCTTTAAACTAGATTCTGATCCTTTTAATTATTTAAGTTGATAGCATGAGTGATCTAATTTGGCTTTCACAACAATCCTATGAAGTAGGTACTATGATTACCATGCCCATTTTACAGATAAACACACTAAAGCAATAGAAAGGAAGTTACTTTCCCATTGCCAAACAGACAGCAAGTGGTACAGGCAGGATTCGAATACAGACAACCCAACTGCAGAATTTATGCTTCTAACCTCTACACTTTATAACCTCTAAATAGGGTTTCAACAGGATGAGTATGTAGATATAAATTAAAACCTCCAAATATAATAGAGGCAAAATGTGTAGCTGGTACTGAAACTATAACCATTTTTTGTGCCTTTCTGCATTTTCCAAATGTTTTCCAATAAATAGCACTTTTATTATTAGAAAAAAAAAATGTTGTTTTTGAAAACCCTCTGCTGACCAGGCACCCTTTCCCATGTCTGTGTCTCATTTCCTGCATTAGTGTTTTTAAGTGGTGATACAGAGAAAACAGCCAAAATCTAAAGACATAGTAAACACTAAGAGCATCCATACCGCTGTGCAGTATAAACTCTCATAAAGGTTCCAACTGCTTTACAATTTTTAATAGTTCTGAACAAGTGCTATAAATAGTAGATGTTTATTGACCAATTTTTGTTCCAGAGAACATATATATCAGGATAGAAACAAAAAGTAAACCTCTTCCATATGTGCCTGTAGACTTTAGTGGCTGTTAATACATTGATTTATTTGGTAAAAAGGAACCTTTTTCAAAATTATATATTGCAATTGTTGCAGCATTTCATTAACGAGAAAAACTATAACATTAAATACGTTGCCAAGTAAAACTCTAAAAAACACTTGGCATGATCACAGCTCAGAGCAGCCTCAAGAACTGATTTTATTAAATGCATTAAATACTGAAAATAGATATGCATAATACTATATACCATATGGGACTAAATAAATTATGACTTATGATTTCTTTTATTTAGTGAAATGCTATGGGGTCTGTATGTTAACCAATGTTAGAGGACTAGGTGATTCATGTCACTGGAAATATATTATTAACAATGGTTATAAACCTCTGGGAAAAAACCTCTGCCAACCATTTTCAAAACAATTTTTAAAAATCAACAATCATTTGGTAAAACAGTAAATTATGAAAGAAAAGAAATATACAAAAAACGGTTTTCTTTCCCTTTTGTCTCAAGGGTAGTTCTTCCTTCAAGCTGAAATGAATATGGTTAAAAATCATTTAGGTCCAGGCTTCTTTAATCACAAAGCCTGCTTATTTGGCAGTTTCTCAAGTTACTCCCTCAGGCAGCTTGAACCAGTTAAACTAGATCCTTTCAGCTCTTCAGAGCTTATTGACAACCAGCCGTCTGGTTTCCTAGGAAACAAAACCTTGGCTAGAAATAGTGAATCATTTCCAGGTCACTTTCAACATGGAGAGTGGAGCAGGAAAGCACTGGACTGAGGAGGAGGTTAAAGCTTTGCTAAGTGTCTGGGCAGAAAAAAATATACGAAAACAACTTTATGGAACACTAAGAAATAAAGGAATATTTATTTACATTGCTAAAAGGCTGCAATCATTAGGAGTATACAGAGACTGGAAACAGTGCCGGGCTAAGTACAAAAATCTCAAATATGAATACAGAACAGTTAAATATGCCCATAACTCTGGAGACAGCTCTAAAACTATGAAGTTCTTCCACGATTTGGATGTAATCCTGCAGTATGAACCTGCCACACAATTTACAGAGGAAGATGCAAATGGCAGGTACCTGGAAACGCTCAGCCCAAGTACAGCCCCAGAGACCACTGAAGGTAAAAAAAAAAAAAAAAAAAAAAAAAAGTACTCTTTTGTTTTTGTTTTGTTTTACAGTTTTACAAACTGCAAAAGTCCAAGATTTCTGAGGCCATATGATAAATATAGACTGAAATGTCAAGACTGAGGAAAAATAACCAATTTATTATGCTATTTTGCACAAGGTTAAGAATTAATTTTTTTAAAAAGAGGTTAAATATTACCACTTTAAAAAAATCTGTAAAATACAGAAAAAGCACATTACAATGGCACCGACTGCTAGTGCCAACTGCATGTGATGTTTCTGAAATATGGATTGGGTTCTAAAAATTGTTTAAGTTTTAATTTTATAAGAGTGGCAAAAAGGGGGAAAAATATCAAAAACATTAATTAACTGATGTTTTTCCACAGCTCCAAACAAGAACTTTCTCCTTTATTTTGTTTCCATTTTCCTAAATTGATAAATAAAAGCACATTTAAAATAACTGTTCAACACTATTTCATTACTTGTTTCGAAGAACAGCTCCATTTTAACAATGAAGAAGAACAGCTCCATTTTAACAATAAAGTATCACGAAGATGTAATAGATTAAATGATCTGAGACTAAGTGATTTAGAGGAGTTTCTTGATGCACTGTGTTGTTAAACCCAATACTACTTACATAGAATCTGCTCACTGTCTGTGGAAACATTAGTAGGCAAAGGGAGGGAAATCAATGACAGTAATAAGATTTCTACCATAGTCTAAATCTTACAGATGCTATTTTTAAGAGCAGAATTATTCAAAAATCTGTAACACCCACTATCTGTGTGTACCATGGGCAAAGCACTAAGCTATATACATTTAGTAATGTGAAACCTCAAAAAGGACAGAACTGCAAATAAATCTAACACCTGAGAGAAAATAGTAAATAGTATAATAAAAGTACCAAATGTGAATTGGGTTAAGAGGACAAAGATTACAACTGGTTAACTTAAGTTAGCTAATTTTCATGTTTACAGCTCAGTAACAAATCATTTCATTAAAAGAAGAATCCACCCTGCCTACATTCTTTCCATTTCTGAGATGACACCAAATTCTGAGAAAGCTTTGCGGTTATTACCATATTAAACAGCAATTACATTATTTTATTCAATTAAACACCTTCGACTCTTCATTATTTAAGGGCTTTAAATATTGATTAATAAATAAGTAAATCACTTAGCTTCTGAAAGTCCCCGATTTTAACCAGGAGTTGGTCTGATGAAGATGTGGGTGCCAATATCTCCACTTCTTAAAGGGATCTTCAGCCCTTTCAGGTATTCCCTTGGCTCCAAACTCCTTCATTTTCACTCATAAACAGAGGGACTATACTTACAACTTAACTATGCACGTTTAGGTACCTCAAACCCCCAATTCCAAAATCAAACTCTCTCTTCTCCCATCAACTTTTTTTTTTTTTTTTTTTTTTTTTAAGAGAGAGGGTTTCATTCCTGTCACCCAAGCTGGAATGCAGTGGCGTGATCTTGGCTCACTGCTCCAGGACTCAAATGATCCTCCCAACTCAGCCTCCTGAATAGCTGAGACTATGGGGCGTGACCCACCATGCCTGGCTAATTTTTTGTATTTTTGGTAGAGATGGGTTTCACCATGTTGCCCTGGCTGGTCTCAAACTCCTGGGCTCAAGAGATTCTCCTGCTTCGGCCTCCCAAAGTGAGGCATGATCCACCACATCTAGCCCGAATTTGATCCTCCTACAAATTGCTTCCACCTTAGCATCACTATATTTCCAATCACTTATACAGAAACATTTGAGATATCCTTGATTTTTGGCCAGTCACTAAGTCTTTAAAAAATCTGCTGACATACTGCATAAAATTTTCTCTCTGCTCTATTCTCATTATGACTAACCAGAACTTCATCGTCTCTCATATACAATATTAATGTAACCTCTTTACTGGGCTCCCTGGTTTTCAGCCTCTTCCCATATACTTTCCACAATACCACTAGTTGTTTTTTACATTTTTAAATTATAAAATTATAAGCACATTAACATTTTGGTTGCATTAAAAATAATCTTTATACCCAAGATTAATCATGATCTAAAATTAAATATTACAATTAATAGTTCTATAATATTTAACTGAGTGTGGGTCTTCACCCCCCTCAGGCAAATGATACTGCAATTAATAACTTTTGTCCATTTTTAGTATTATTACTTTAGGACAGAAGTCCTAATACTGATTCAGAAGGATATAATTACTTTGGTTTTTTTGTTGTTTTGTTTTGGGTTTTTCGTTTTGTTTTGTTGTGTTTGAGATGGAGTCTCACTCTGTCAAAAAGGCTGGAGTGCAGTGGTGTGATCTCAGCTCACCACAACCTCTGCTTCCCAGGTTCAAGCGATTCTCCTGCCTCAGCCTCCCAAGCTGGGATTAGAGGCGCACGCCACCATGCCCAGCTAGTTTTTGTATTTTCAGTAGAGACAGGGTTTCACCATGTTGACTAGGCTGGTCTCGAAGTCCTGTCCTCAAGTGATCTGCCCACCGTGGCCTCCCAAAGTGCTGGCATTACAGGCCTTAGGCATCCCGCCTGGCCATTACTTTGAAACATTATTTCTAAAATAACTGCTTTCCAAAATAACTGTACTTCTCTAGGCATGAATGTCCCTTATGTAGAACCATTGTCATGCAAAATTATGGAGTATTGATGGGAAGAACGGACTTTCCAAATTTAATAAGTAAATAGTGATTTAGGCCAGGCATGGTGGCTCATGCCTATAATCCCAGCACTTTGGGAAGTTGAGGAGGGTGGATCACCTGAGGTCAGGAGTTCAAGACCAGTCTGACCAACATGGTGAAACCCTGTCTCTACTAAAAATACAAAAAATTAGCTGGGTGTGGTGGTGGGCACCTGTAATCCCAGCTACTCGGGAGGCTGAGACAGGAGAATCGCTTGAATCCAGGAGGCAGAGGTTGTAGTGAGCCGAGATCATGCCTCTGTACTCCAACCTGGGTGACAAGAGTAAAACTCCATTTCAAAATAAATAAATAAAATAAATAAATAACGATTTAGGCTAATTTAAGAAACAATGGCCTATAATGATATACAAATTGGTAACTTTTAATTTGCATTTGTTTAATTACCAGTAAGGTGGAACACTTTTCTATACATTTATTCACTTTTACAAATTGACCATTCATGTCAACTGAGGTCTTAGAAATTTGCGTGATTTTCTTGCCTTACGATTTATTTGATCTGCAGAATCCAAAACTTTTTAAGGTAATCAAAGTTTTTTCCCTAAGGCTTAAGAAGCCCTCCTTGCACCAGGTTTGATTCATTATATAATGTTTTCTGGTTTTTCCTATAGCCGAACCAGCAGAATTTTTATTGGTGTGTGATAAATGGAAGAAGGGAAGGAAATGGAAGTGCCTTTTCCACTGTTGGGATCAACCTCATGCAAGTGGTAGGGATAGGCTGCTTGTTAGGCAGCAAGTAGCCAGGACCAGAGCCATGGCAAAGGACCCAAATACACTTTTGACCAACTCTACGAGGCTTCATGTTCTGCTAAATCTGATCATCCTCAGCCTCAGAATTCCTTTGGCCTACAGCTGCCAAACCACATTCCTTCAGTGGTCAAGTTTTCCCTCTATTTCACTCCTTTTATTTTATATAAATGCATCTCAAGTAATGATTTAAGAGTTTCAGTTTAAAATCCCCAGAGCCTCTGCCTACAGTTTTAGGATTCATGCTGTGGAATGAGGAGCAACTTAGGAAAAAATTATCTGAAGAGGTCGGAGAGAGAGCTTTTCTGTTTCACTATCATTTGTATATTTGGTCCAGACTCTTTTCTATGGCGGTAAATCTAGACTCTAAACCAGGTAATAGAATAGAAACCCTGCCTTTCTTTACTGCTCTCATATTCAAGCTCAGGTGTTAAATAACCTGGGCCCCGTTTCTCTAAAGATAATTCTTACATAACTCCAGATTTTTATTTTTCCTATTTTCAAACAAATCTAAAACATTTCTCAACAACATTTTAGCCTAAAGCAATTATAAAACCTGAGTTAAATTTTTCAACAATTTTTACCTTGAGAGTTAAATACAACTGTGCCATCTGAAAGCAGTGATGTGCTTTTGTACTTATGTTTATTTTTCATTTGTTTTCCTTTTTTAACATAGAAACCCTAATAGAGTTTTTAAGATGAAAAAGAGCATACCTTTTCTTTTTCTTCAACGGGAAAGTCTGTAAACGTAATGGTGAATCATGATTTTAAAAGAATGTTGATGCCGCTAAAATCACACCTAACAGTTGATCTATTAATGTAAAATACAACGCTACTTTTGTTACTCAATAAAATAGAACTGGAAAAACATTTGGGAATGAAATGATTAATGAGATGAGTAAATTTTTAATTTAAACATTACAAAGATCAAACGATACTTATCCACCTCCCGATTAGTCTGCAATTTCATTGTAATTATAATTCATCTTCATGTGTCAATTTGAGTTAAAAATCATATAAGTTGGATTCCTTTCTAAGATGTACTTCATCCTCCTCATTTGATCACTTTAAAAAGTAGCCTATGCCTCATTTTATGAAAGCCTATATAAAAGCATCCAAACCATAAAATAAGGAAATCAAAGGAGGACTTCAGTTTTTATGGTTGGCATGGTTCTTTTAAATGACATATTCCTTAATCCATTTAAACATAATTTAGATTAACTTCTGGAAACTTTAGTATGTATCAATCAATAAATTATATAAGATACTTAAAAACTCTAAGCTATCTGATCATATATGCCAAAAAACAGCATTTTCTAATTATCTATCTCATTGCAGGACCCACTCTTTTACATTACTGGTATTATTTAGCAAGTGCTTACTCTGTTAGAGCACCCAAGATACAATTATAAATAAAACACCACATTTTAAAAATGTAAGGCTGGGCACGGTGGCTCACGCCTGTAATCCCAGCACTTCAGGAGGCCGAGGATCACCTGAGGTTAGGAGTTCGAGACTAGCCTGGCCAACATGGTGAAACCTCGTCTCTACTAAAAATACAAAAATTAGCCAGGTGTGGTGGCAGATGCCTGTAATCCCAGCTACTCATAAGGCTGAGGCAGGAGAATTGTTTGAACCCAGGAGGCAGAAGTTACGGTGAGCCAAGATCACACCACTGCACTCCACTCCAGCCTGGGCAACAGAGTGAGAGACTGTCTCAAAAAAAAAAAAAAAAAAAAAGTAATTTAACTTGAAAACTAACTACAACTGTTTCTAAAAACTTACAAAATTACCAAACAATTCTAGCAGAAATTCAAAATAGACCATGTCTATATTGGATGGAAAAAATTGGATTTTTCTTTAAATACATAAATATTTAAACTATATTATACAACTTTATTACAAAATGTCTATCACAAATCTATTTTGAAGAATATTTTGAAGAATATGATCACATTTAGCTAAAGCTATTAGGATTATCAGTTATGTTATTTCTAAAAGGAATTCTGTTATATTTCCAGGTAAAATGTCAATTGCATCAGAAGATAAGGAAGATGTCTCAGGAAATCCTTTACTTCTGGTTTCTCATGTCAGACCAATGGAACTAGGTATAGTATAATGGGTGGGACAGAATGAAACTGATCTAATTTCAAACTAGAAGATAAGACTGGTTTCTAATCTGAGAAAACTGACAATTTTTCCTGGAAGAAACACTTAGAATTAATTTATGTTTTCCTCCCTTTTTGCCAAACCATACTGAAAAAAATTATTTCTAAAGCAAATGATTTCTTTACCAAATTTAAGTTTCCTAGAAATACAGGTTCTCTAATTTCCAAACTTTACTCTTTAAATGTAAGAAATCTGATGGCTAGACTTACACATAGTAATGCACATGATCACTTTAGTGGCAAGGGATTAAGACAAACAGAATTTTACGTTTGAAAGTAAACATCAGAGCCACAACCAGGTCAAGGATTCAGTGTAAATCCTTCTTTGCTTCTATTTTTCTTTTCTTTTTTCTTTTTTTTGGAGACCAAGTCTCACTCTGTTGCCCAGGCTGGAATGCACTGTCATGATCCCAGCTCACTGCAACCTCTGCCTCTGGTTCAGGCGATTCTCCTACCTTAGCCTCCCGAGTAGTTGGGATTACAGGCGCGTACCACCACGCCCAGCTAATTTTGTATGTTTAGTAGAGACGGGGTTTCACCATGTTAGCCAGGCTGATCTAGAATTCCCAACCTTTGGTGATCCACTCGCCTAGGTCTCCCAAAGTGCTGGGATTACAGGCATGAGCCACCACACCCGGCCGCTTCTAATTTCTTATTGAAGCTAGAAGCAAAAACCTTACTTCTAACTTAAATGATAGAAAAACCTATTTGTAACCCAAATAAGAAAAAAAATTCTGAAAAGCATTTCAAAGCAAAGACATTAAATATACCACAAAATATCTCAAATAAATGCTATAAAGTTTTTTTCAATGACTTAAAACTCGTGAATCTGATAAAAGTTGTTAATTGTAATATCATTTGTATGATAGGGGCCAAAACCTAATCTCAATTAAATATTACTGAACCATTAATTTAATATTTAATTTTAAATTATGGCCAGGCACAGTGATTCACACCTGTAACCCCAGTACTTTGGAAGGCCAAGGTGGGGGATCACTTGAGACCAGGAGTTCAAGACTAGCCTGGGCAACAGAGAGAGACCCCCCCACCCATGCCTAATAAATTATTAAAAATAGGCCAGGTGCAGTCAGTGGTTCATGCCTGTAGTCCCAGCTACTTGTGAGGCTGAGGCAGGAAGGCTCACTTGAATCCAGGAGTTCAAGGCTGCAGTGAGTCATGACTGTGTTACTGCACTCGAGCCTGTGCAGCAGAGTCTAGGGGAAAAAAAATGAAAGAAATAAAATAAATTATGATTAATCTTGGGTATAATTTGAAGATATTTATTTATTTAGTTATGTTGAGACAGAGTCTCGCTCTGTCGCCAGGCTAGAGTGCAACGGTGAGATCTCGGCTCACTGCTATCTCCGCCTCCCAGGTCCAAGCGATTCTCCTGCCTCAGCCCCACAGGCACGCACCACCACACCCAGCTAGTTTTTGTATTTTCAGTAAAGACAGGGTTTCACCACGTTGGCCAGGATGGTCTTGACCTCCTGACCTCGTGATCCACCTGCCTTGGCTGCCCAAAGTGCTGGGATTACAGGCGTCGAGACACCGCGCCCGGCTGAAGATTATTTTCAATGCAAACAAAATGTTAATGTCATGCACGGTAGCTTGTGCCTGTGATCCCAGCTACTCTGGAGGCTCACTTGAGCCTGGGAGGTTCAGACTGCAATGAGCGGTGATCTCTCCACTACACTCTAACCTTGGTGAAAGAAAACTGCTTTCTTTTTAAAAAATTTTATTTTATTTTATCTTATTTTGAGACGGTGTCTCACTCTTTCGCCCAGGCTGGAGTGCAGTGGTGTATTCTCAGTCTATTGCAACCTCCACCTCCTGGACTCAAGTAATCCTCCCACCTCAGCCTCCCAAGCACCTGGTACCACAGGCACATGCCACCAAGCCTGGCTAATTTTTGCATTTTTTTTGTAGAGATGGGTTTTGCCCTGTTGCCCAGGCTGGTCCCCAACTCCTGAGCTCAGGCAATCCACCTGCCTTGGTACCCCAAAGTGCTGGGATTACAGGCCTGAGCCACCATGCCCAGCCAAAAATTCCTTTCTTTAATATAATATTACATCCAATTTGAAACCCTGTCTCAAAAAAAAAAAAACCCACAAAAACCAAAGTTAATGTGCTTGTAATTTTATAATTCAAAAAATGAACCTACTTCTTTTATGAAAATGAAATCTGAGAAAAGCACAAGATAATATGGTTGTCAAAACAACCAATATAAAGTCAGGTACCTGTCAGTAATGTAAATGAAGTATAAAACTGCTCTAGAGACCTAATACGCACCATGGCATATTAAAGGATTTATAACTAAGTGGAGACATACTGCCTAGGAACAAGGCATTATGAAATTTCTGACACACTTCCCTACCGTTGAAAGAAAATGCTTCATTTAAAATGGCTTTAGTCTTTCTGTAATTTTCACAAGGCATAAACACTGATTTTTCCGTGTGACTCTTCCAAGCCCTCAGCTCATGAGTAGCCTCAGTTCTCAACTCTGACTACACATTAGATCACAATCTGGGGATGAAGGATGAGGCAGGTACCAGAGTGGTGGTTTTTAAATGCTTCCCAGTAGACTGATACATAGCCAAAGAAAATCACAAGATAAAGAAAGGAGTTAAATTCTTTGTACCTATCCTATTTCAAAACAAATTATCTACAATGAGTCATTTTTTTATATAATTACTGTTTTCTACAGTAAATGCTACACATTTAAATATTGAACTTCCACTATGTACTGATATACACCCTACATACTAAAGGAGTGATATGGAAGAGAAAAAAATGATATAGAGGAAAGATGATCAAAATGTGACTAAAAAGCCACAACTTTATTAAAGCCAGTAACTGGCATAATAATGGACAGCTTTAGGTTCCGAATTTGTTTCCCCACTGTTTAAGAGAAAAGCTAAGCTATGATTTGTTACTCCATCTCCTATGGAGGAAACTGCTTTCTTTAATAATGTTGCATCCAGTTATTTACCTTGTCTGATGTATATAATGCATATGTCTTTTACCTCTCTACCTAATGCAGGTATCTCTACGTCAGTATTGGAACCCTCTAATAATACAACTTTTATCCCAACTGTAGCAAATGAAGGAGGAAAGCACTGGACTGTGACAGAAGTCAGGGCTCTAATAGACATCTGGTCTGATAAAAGCATACAACGACAACTAGAGGGAACAGTGAGAAATAAGAGGATATTTGAACAAATTGCGGCCAAGCTTCAGAAATTTGGAATAGAGAGAGACTGGAAACAGTGCAGAACAAAGTACAAAAACCTAAAACATGAATACAAGATCGTAAGAACAGCTCAAGATCTAGGCATGACTAAGAGTATGAAATTTTTTACTGAGTTGGATGCTATTCTGGGACCCAATAAAACAGAAAAATCACGAGACCAGGAGTCCCAAGATGGAGAACATGTCACAGAATGTGCCAACGTAAAAATGGGAGAGGACCAGACAGGTAGGAAGGTGAAGAAAAATAATCTTAACATCATGTTACATCATACAGGTTCAAGGATCCCTTTTCCAAAATGCCTGGGATCAGAAGTGTTTTAGATTTAGACATTTTTTCAGATTTTAGAGTATTTGGATATACATCGTGAGGTATCTTAGAAAGGGGAGCCAAGTCCAAATGTGAAATTCACATGTGTTTCATACATATAGCTTAAAGCTAATTTTATGCAGTATTTTTAATAATTTTGTGCATGAAACAAAGTTTTGACTGTACCCATCACATGAGGTCAACTGTATAATTTTCCACAGGTAGCATCATGTTGGTGCTCAAAAAGTTTCAGATTTTGTAGCATTTCAGATTTCATATGAGGGATGCTCAACCTGTATTGAAAATGTTCAGTACCATAAGAGGAATGTTATATACGTAAGTTAAATAGGTTTCATTACATGCTATTTGACAAACTAGCTGAATTTATTATGAAACAGATTTAGTATACATTTGATCTTCCCCAGAATAGAAACAGTACAGTTATACAAAAAGGAGGAAATAAAACTGGATTCCCAGAATAAAGTTTAAAATAGATCAATTTTAATAAAGCAAATATGCAACCCCAGACGGCAGAAGTTAAAGTAAATTTTCATACTAATTGTGGTAAAACTGAGTAGAATAGAAAAAGGGCATTGAAGAACTTAGAAAAATATAAAATACATGAGACTTTCTTAGAAGTAGTACATTTCTCTGGGACCCATCATAAATGTCTTTAAAGTATATTTAAACCAAAGGATTGAGATGCAGTACATACACACAAAGACATGATAGCATGAAATAAACTGAATGAGTTCTAGACCAGGATTCAGGAAGTCAAAGTTCTAATGCTCTGTGGAACCTTGAAGTAACCAAGTGTCTCCTCTAGACCAGGGGTCCCCAACACCTGGACCCTTACTGGTCCGTGGCCTGTTACGAACTGGGTTGCACAGCAGGAGATGAGTGGTGGGTGAGTCAAGTTTCTTCTGTATTTACAGACACTCCCCATCATGCACATTACGACCTGAGCTCCACCTCCTGTCAGATCAATGGCAACATCAGACTCTCACATTAGATTAGAATACTGGTGCAAGAAGACTGTTGTGAACTGTGCAGGCAAGGGATCTAGGTTGTGTGCTCTTCATGAGAATCTAATGCCTGATGATCTGTCTACTGTCTCCCATCACTCCCAGACGGGACCATCTAGTTGCAGGAAAACAAGCTCAGGGCTCCCACTGATTCTAGATTATGGTGAGTTGTTTAATTATTTCATTATATATTACAGTGTAATAATAATAGAAATAGAGTGCACAATAAATGTAATGCACTTGAATCATCCCAAAACCACGGCCCCCTCACCCTCAGTCCATGGAAAAATTGTCTCCCATGAAACCAGTAAGGTGCCAAAAGGTTGGAGACTGCTGCTCTAGACCTAACTCCAGAATTGGGGGGTGTGGACAAGATGGTCTTAAAGACCTCTACTAACCACAATGTCTCCAGATTTTATTATCTGGCTTAAATGATGAGTCCCAATTCTAAGATAGTCTGTGTCTAGGGAAGAGAGGGGAACAATAGACAGTTAAGACTGGAAATGCTGGTGAGAAATCTCAAAATATTTCACTGGTGGACAAGAAAGAAACTGGTATGCTAGAGAACTATACATATCCCCCAGTTAGATGACTACAGATAAAGCAGCCCAATAGCAGTGGCATCATATCTTCATACAGTCAATGCTGGAGATGCAGCTAAAGATGATTCCATTAGTTACGTCAGAAGACCTAGTTAGAGACTCAGATCCATACCCAATATCTATAATGACAAAAAGGGTAGGGAATCTAACCTTTGGAAAAGCAAATAATCATATTTACTACTAGGGTCCCTTTAAAAAGGAAAATACTATATTAAAGTTTAAAACACAATTCTGGGCCAAGCGTTGTGGCTCATGCCTATAATCACAGCACTTTGGGAAGCCAGGGTAGGTGGATCACTTGAAGCCAGGAGTTTGAGACCAGCCTCACCAACATGGCGAAACCCCATCTCTACAAAAAAAATACACAAAAAATTAGCTAGGCCTGGTGGCACATGCCTGTAATCCCAGCTACTTAGGAGGCTGAGGCATGAGAATCCTTGGAACCTGGGAGGCAGAGGTTGCAGTAAGCCGAGATCGCACCACTGAACTACAGCCTGGGCAACAGAGTGAGACTCTGTCTCAAAAACAAACAAATAATCTAAATAAATAAAACACGATTCTGAAGTGAACTTAAAAAGTCAATATATATCCCCTTATGTTCATACAGTCATTGCTGGATATGTAGCTGAAGGTGATTTGGTCAGTAATAAGTCAGAAGGCATAGGAGATACAGATATAAAACAAGGTCTTGACACAGGTAAAAAAAAAATTCAGGTGTTTTTGTTTTGTTTTGTTTTGTTTTGTTTTTGGTGTGTGACAAAGTATATACATAAAATGCTATTATAAGACACTGTTATGGCCTGAACTGTGTTCCTCCCACCAATGTTCATATATTGAAGCCTTAAACCCCAATGTGATGTATTTGGAGACAGGGCCTTTGAATGATAAGTAGCTGGTGCCCTCATAATGGGTTTTAGATTTTCTATCAATATATTAATAGATGCTACCATACCTAAGAAATTATGTTATAACATTGTATGAGGTACTGTTGGATCATAACTCAAAACACATAAATGGAAGGTGGAAATAGTATTCCCCATGGCTGTTTTTCTCCAAGTATAGCAGCATCAGCATTAACTGAGAACTTACTCAAAATGCAAATTATTGGGTCCCATCCAGAATCAGAAACTCTAGTATTGGGGCCTAGCAATCTGTTTTAACAAGTCTTCCAGGTGATAATGATGCAAGCAAGTTTGAGAATCATTACCCTCTAGTATAGGGCACTAAGGGTGTGGAGGTGAAATTTCGGGCTTGCTACCTGATAGTTTGCTGCTTCTACACAAACCAAAATTGGGGAGGAGGAGATCACCAAGCCCCCAAGCTGAAGCTTATCTGTTAAAAAGACCTTGTACCTAGTCTTTCAGTCCAAAGCTTCATATAACCTTACAAAGTATAAAGCCCAATGTTAATTTAACAAACTAGTTAATCAAATTTCCTATACTCCTGGCCAACTTATTTATCTGGTTTATCAGATAGGACAGCGTCTTAGGTTTCCATTGGCATCACAGCAATGGCCTTTGTCATTAAGAGTTAAAAATCAAATTACGCCAGGTGCAGTGGCACATGCCTATAATCCCGGCTTCTTGGGATGCTAAGATTGAAGCATCACTTGAGCCCAGGAGTTTGAATCCAGCCTGGGCAACACAGCAAGAACCCATCTCTAAAAATAAAAAATAAAAATTTAAAAAAGAAGAAAATCAGACTACTGCATTGTTTAATAAGGAAAAAAGATTTCCATCTAAAAAGTTAAGAGCTTTAGTATTCAGAAGATTTTAGCTTGTTAGTCCTTTGGAAAACTTACTTAAGCACAACCTCAAGATACTTTTTTACATGTAAAAGGAAAAGATTAAGTCAGAAATATGAGTTTTTTTGTTGTTGCTGTTTGGCATGTTTGCATGCCAAATATGAAATATTTGGAATATATTTAGAAAATATGAAACAGGACAAATGCATAGTCATTCTAGAAATTATATTAAACTGTTACATGAAAATACAAAGCAAAGATATAAACCTACAAGGATCTCAGCAGCTAAATACATAAGAAAAAAACTTAAACAGGCAAGGATTTTAGGTACACCTGCAATACATACCAACTGATTCACAAATTGCCACTCTGTTCTTAGGAAGAATGTAGTAGAATGTAGTATTGAGGTATAAAAATATGGATTATTTATCTTCAGGGAAAAAATTCACATGAAGTAGTCTTTCTTTAAAAAAACAACAAAGTGATGGACATTTACATGTAAAAACAGAGGTCACCTCATTTTTATTTTTTATGTTTCACTGATGAATTTCTGAAATCAGAATTGTTATTATTAATAATAGCTCCATATTGTTAACTTTGATATCTGGCCAAAAAACCGGTTCCCCAAAAGTATTCTCTTTCCTATCTTAAATGTATGCTATAAGCCGTAAGCTTTTCCTTACTTCAAATGAAAATCTAGCTAGAGCTGTAGACCCCTTGGATTCTGAGTATCTAGATCAGTTCCCTATTTGGAACTTCTGAAGATTTTGATCTAGTAGGTTGGAGTCAGTTCAGGCACCCGTATTTTTAGATGATTCTCAAGCATAGCCAGCACTGGAAACCATAGCTAGGTTATCATGCTCAGACCAGCAGAGGACTGATTCACACAGAAGTTTCAACTTGATTCCATTCAGGGAAGAAAAATCCGCTAATGCCAATAGATTATCACTTAAAAATTAATGACTAATGGAATACGAAGGAAATTAATCACAGGGAAGAATCATAGACTACTCAGGCTATCCCTATTACATTAAGTAAAAAGAAGTGGTCCGTGAAAATTGAATTAACTAGATCTCTGGATCTAAAACATATTTTATTTTTCTCCCTGGTCTGAAGCATAAGCGAGAGAGGATAAAAGGAATCAAGATGTTATCAAAGGAGAAAGGACTCTGCCAAAAGAGAAAATTTGTGTTTGACAATCTTATCACCTACCTGTCTCCTCTGAGTAGGACAAAATTGACTTAATTCAGATCCAATATCAGCTGCCATTTATATGAGCTGGAATGCCTTACTATCTATGTATTCCTGAAAGCCACTGCTTTCTCGTATAGGACAGTCACAGTTAAACCTATTTTAGGTCAGAGGGGGTGGAGTCAGGCATACTTAAATAAGCATAGAAATTCCATGGTAGTAAAATATATCCTATTAGATAAGGTCACGCTGATCTTCAGCCTAAAAATCACAAGTGAAATATCTCAATGTTCATCTAAGAATAACCCTAGAAATGCCCATTTTTCTTTTGGTTGTAGCAAAACATATTTCCAAAATTCAAAAAAATTCACAAGGAGATGGCCAGCAGAGGGCATTAAGGAATCTATTGTTACCATCTCAAAGGGTTTGCTAAGAATTATGTTTTCTTCTAATTCATTTCTCTCTCCCAAAAGAAAGAAATTGGAAGTAATTTTCCTTAAACCTGGAATATTTAAACACTTTTGTATATTTTACATGCATTATAATTTGTATAATCTTAGCAGTAACATTATTACATAAATTAATGCACTTTAGTCAGATGAGACACGATATTACTGAGAACTTTTCATTTTAATCCAATAGTACATCCAGATAGAGAAGAACTGATTACTAAAAGTTCAGAAAACCCAAGACTTATAAATGTGAAAAAAGAAAGTTCAGACATAGGTATGCTGCTAATCTTAAATACAGGCAACTTGTTAATTATGAAGGTATTATTTTTCTAATTTGTACTGTTGGTAATATTTTAATAAACTTTTAAGAAGCTGTGGCATAATAAAAAATATATCTAGTTTTGGTCTCCCGTTCCTGGCACAAAGCATCAACAGCCTTTGGAATTTCCAGAAATAGAAGCATCTATGTTATGTTAATGAGGCTACTCTAGGTGGGTTCCCAGATAGCTTCAGGATGGCAGGTAGTCACCGAAAAAGACAATCATATGATGAGGGTTGGAGCTTTGTGCCAGTGTGACTTCCAGGGAGGAGAGTGGGGCTGGAGGTTGAGTTCAATCTTGTAGCCAATGACTTAATCAATCACATCATAAAAACTCGGGCTCAGAAGATTTGGAAGCTCAGTACAATGCAGTTCATGTTTCCTTAGTTCCTCTATAACTTCCCACAGACATCACTGCATTAACCTCTACACTTGACCTGTCTTTACTTTTCTATTCTCAAACCTCAGCAACTTTTCTTTTTTGAGATGTAATTTACATACAATCAAATTCACCCAATTAAAGCACATAACGGTGGTTTTTAGTATATCCACAGTTATACAATAATCACCAGTATCCCATTTTAGAACATTTTGATCACCCCACAAAGAAACCCCGTATCTGTGGGGCGCAGTGGCTCATGCTTGTAATCCCAGCACTTTGGGAGGCCAAGGCGGGCAAATCACGAGGTCAAGAGATCAAGACCATCCTGGCCAACATGGTGAAACCCCATCTCTACTAAAAATACAAAAATTAGCTGGGCGTGGTGGCGCACGCCTATAGTCTCAGCTACTCAGGAGGCTGAGGCAGGAGAATCGCTTGAACCCGGGAGGCGGAGGTTGCAGTGAGCCGAGGTCACGCCACTGCACTACAGCCTGGGTGACGGAGCAAGACTCTATCTCGGAAAAAAAAAAAAAAAAAAAAGAAATCCCATATCCATTAGTAGTTTAACTGCTTGACCACACCTCTGTAACCCCTGGCAACCACTAACCTACTTTCTGTTTCTATGGATTTGCCTGTTCTGGACATCAGTGGTACCCTCCAATATACATTTTTGTGTCTGGTTTCTTTTGTTTCATGGTTCATCCATGTTGTAGCATATATCAGTATTTCATTCCTTTTAATGGCTGAATAATATTCCAATTTACGGATATACCATATTTTGTTTACCCATCCATCACTTGACAGATATTTGGGTCACTGCCATTTTCTGGCTCCTATGAACACTGTTGCTATGAATATCCTGGTACAATTTTTTTCCCATTTTGGTAAAGTATACATAAAATTTCCCATTATACCCATAAGTACATTCACGTTGTTGCACAAACATCACCATTCTCCATCTCCTGAACTTTTTCATCATTCAAAACTGAAACTTCTGTAGCCATTAAACAATAACTCCTCCATCCCAACTTTTCTTAGCCTGTGGTGACCACTATTCTCCTTTCCATCTTTGTGAATTTGACTATTCTAGGTACCTCATGTAAGTGGAATCATACAATATTTGTCCATTTGTACCTGGCTTATTTCACTTATAATATCTTCAGGGCTCCTCCATGTTGTAGCATTTATCAGAATTTCCTTCATTTTAATATTGCATTGTATGGATACACCATTTTGTTTATTAATCCATCGATGGTCATCTGGGTTGTTTCTGCCTTTTGGCTATTATCAATAACACTGCTATGAATGTGGATGCATAAATATCTGCTTGAGTCCCTGCTTCCAATTCTTTTGGGTATATACCCAGAAGTGAAATTGCTGATCATATGGTAATTTATGCTTAATTTTTTTAGGACCTGCCATACTGTTTTTCCGCAGTAGATACATGTTTTTATGTGAACATGTTTTCAATTCTTCTGGGTTTATACGTAGGAGTGGAATTGCTTGGTCACATGGCATATGCTGAAAGTTTCTGAGGAACTACCTGTTTCCCACCATGACTTCATCATTTTACATTTCTATCACCATCTTTTAAAAATTATATCCAACAAGAGTGATTTAAACACATTTTCAAATTTCCATGAGGCACTAGGCATGGTGGTGTGCACCTGTAGTCCCAGCTAATTGGGAGGCTGAGGCAGGAGGATCACTTGAGCCCAGGAGGTCCACAGCAGCCTCAGCAACATAGTGAGAGCCTGTCTCTTTAAAAAAAAAAAAAAATTCATAAGGCTGAAAAAGTATTCAGGATTAAAACCTAAGAGAATTGAAGATGAGAGGAACTCACTGTTGGAAAGTACCGTGGAGTATGCCCTTCCCCTGCCATCCCCCGCTGCACATCATTACCCCAAAATAACACTGGGTCCACTGCAGGGTCTAAATTGGTAAATTTTAAATGTCATTTTGATATATGAAGTCTAATAGAGAATATCTCTATTGTGTATTACCTAAAATGCTTCCACATACTTGAGTTGGTAGAGAACATGGTAGAGAAAGAAGGAAAATGTCAATGCCCACTTCTCACTAAAAGAAATTAAGTAAACATTGGGAATTTCCATATTCATAAATATCCAATGAAGATCACCTATGATGAAAAGCAGCTAAATTATCCTCACTAATAATGGAGAACAGTCTGTCTTATAATTTTTAGAATATACTGTTTGAATATGGACACAAAATTTCTTTTGTTTCATATTGAAGTTATTATTGTATTCTTGGTGCTTTATGCCATTCACAGTTGCTTTAAATGAATGATAATCAAATACAAGACTTATCTATGTTTGAATAATTATAAATCATGTTGATTTGTAGGTAATCCTTTAGAAGATGCTAAAAGTCATTTACAGATTGTAATAGTGAGTGACACAGAGGCTGGAAAATACTGGTGTGACAGTGAAGTCAGAGCATTGATACAAATATGGTCTGATGAAAAAATTAAGCGAATGCTTGAAGGGGTCACAAGAAACAAGAAAATATTTGAGGAAATTGTCAGAAGATTAATGCAATTTGGGATAGACAGAGACTGGAAACAATGTAGTACCAAATATAAAAAGTTAAAATATGAATATAGCATTTCACAAAGAAAAAATGGCAACCCTCCAAGAAAAATGAGATTTTTTTTTTTTTTTTTTTTTTGAGACGGAGTCTTGCTCTGTCGCCCAGGCTGGAGTTCAGTGGCGCAATCTCGGCTCACTGCAAGCTCCGCCCTCGGGTTCATGCCATTCTCCTGCCTCAGCCTCCCAAGTAGCTGGGACTACAGGCGCCCGCCACCACGCCCGGCTAATTTTTTTGTATTTTTAGTAGAGACAGGGTTTCACCGTGTTAGCCAGGATGGTCTTGATCTCCTGACCTCGTGATCCACCCGTCTGGGCCTCCCAAAGTGCTGGGGGATTACAGGCGTGAGCCACCGCGCCCGGCCAGAAAAATGAGATTTTATGAAGAGGTTGACTGCATCCTAAGAAAACCAACTCTCAGAACTGCCAAATGGAAACATGGTAACCTTCGAATTGACATTAACCAAAAAAAAAAAAAAAATTCTAGACATTCTTCTTTGCACTTTCATTCAGCAAGAAAAAAACTCTAAAAATAAAATCCTAACACTATCGTATACTCAAATGACCCTTTAAAATCATTAGAAATAGGTACCTAATTTAAGCCAAGAGTTTCAACTTTTTTCTAAACCTTATACCAAAATATTCCTAATTCTTAACTCATTATTTGTCCAACTGCTTAAGTGTTCTTATTTTAGTATACTTGAATACTTGAAAACTAATGTGTTTCAAATGATGTCATATAATGATTTTTTTCCTGTGTTTTTATTTAAGAATTATTTGAAGGTCGTAACAAAAGCCAAGGAACTTTGAGCTTCAAGAGAAAAGCACATGAAGATGGTAAGAGCCAGAGAAATGCCAAATTCTTCCACACAGTGAAAAAACTTGTTGCTTTTTCCTGATAACAGAGATATTTATTCCTGTCCTTGATAAATTAGACTAAACATATTGTTTATGAACTGTATTAGAGCAGAGAATGCTGAGAAATAATTTCTTTCATAGCTCATTGAGTGAAAGTTTCTGCAGGAGCTAGATTTTATATTTTAAAAGAAAAAGAAAGAAAAAAGAGCGAGAGTAACACCATAAGTAAACAAAAACTTGCCCGGAGTTAGATAACTATTTGGTTATCATGTTCCTTTAAATTGTACTTTACAGTGATTGTTACAATTATTGTTATCAGATGTAAAAAGAAAAAAATCCACAGTTCTTCAAAGGTAGTCAATAATCAATACAACATTTTAATAAGCCTGCAAGTAAGTCAAACTCAGAAGCCAACCTAATAATGGGAGCTGTAATTCCAAAATGACCCACCACAGATATCAGAAAAGAAAATATAATGCAATATAGCATGTAGAAGAAAATGCACACAAGACTAATAAGAAAACCTGAGTTCCAGTCTCTCTTTGACCCTAATTCCTCAACACAGAGCAAATCACTGCATCTCTCTGTATCTCTAAAATAATCCAGCTTTAATGTCTTATAGATTTATGATTTATGAAATTGTTTTTTAGTTAACACAAAAAATTGAAGAGTAAAACAAAATTTTACAAAGTAAACCCACCATTCAGGACATAAAACTAACTAGCACCTTAAAAGCCTCCCAGTCATTAATCATCCTCCAGCCCCCATAAACATTATCATTATTCTCACTTCTATCACCATAGATTAGTTTGGGATTTATACTATATGTACTTTTCTTTCATTCAACATTGTTTGTGAGATTCACCCATGATTTTACTCATAACAGTAATCTGTTATTTTTTATTGCTGTAGAACAGTCCATTATAAAAATATACAAGCCAGCCAGGTGCAGTGGCTCAGGTCTATAATCCCAGCACTTTGGGAGGCCAAGGCAAGAGGATCACTTGAACCCAAGAGTTCAAGACCAGTCTGGGCAACATAGTGAAACCCCCATCTCGATATTTAATAAATAAATAAACGTACATCCCATTACTTTTTCAAATCTATTTCACTGTTGGACATTTCAGTTGTTTCCAGATTGGGGCTTTTATGAAAAATTGCACGTCTCTCAAAGGACCTATGTATGCATTTCTGTTGAGTATATACCCAGAAGAGAAAGGCAGGGTCATAGGGTGTAGGTCATAGGTCATGCATATATCCAAGCAGTGTTCTAAGCACTTTACATATATTTAACATATTTAGTCCCAATCACAATCCTATAAGGTAGATACTATCATTATACCCAATTTATAGATGAGGAAATGGAGGCATAGAGAAGTCTAAGCTCTTGAACCAATGAGGTCTCTCTGCCAGGGCAGGGACCACATCTGCCCTGTATGGTAAAGTATTCCCAGTGTCTACCACAGTGCCTTAGTAATGTACTTAGATGTACATTATTCCTATTTGTTGAGCTCCTGCTCAACAAATACATTTTGAATAAAGTATTAGCAAATAGCAAGAATTCCTCTTCCCCTTATAACCTTTTATCTCAAGTGAACTGAAAAGTGTACTTTTCCAAGTCTGGATATAAATGCAAGTCAGATAAAATGCTTGTGTCGTTAACCCTTAGCCGTTTCTCCTTTCAGGTTAAACAGCTAAGGGTTAACCGCACAAGAGTATCATTCTGAACCCACTGAATTTGAGCATTAGACCTTACAGTATGTATGTCTAAGCCAACAGATGAGGAAACAGACTCAGAAGTTAGGAGACTTGCCCAAGATTAAACTGGTGTTACTGGAAAACCTGGAGCTAGATTTCAGATTGTATGTTAAGGAGCTCTTCCCAATATTGACCAGAATGACCAAGCAGTGGTACTTGGAGACTTTTGGGGGCAGGTAAATTCTGCTTCAGACTAATGCAAAAAGCTAAGTTTTAAAAAAACAATAGTTATAAATGGAAGAATTGAAAACACTTATTTTAAATCAAGAATCACTGAATTATAAAATAATTAAAATCAAAGACTGGAACCATTTGCAAGGACACTTAAGTCACTTCCTCAAACCAAAATTTACTTGACTTAGATAAAGGTTATAGATTAAGGGAGTATAAAAGTTAAACACTATAGAAATGTTACATATTTGGTCATTTTCAGTCAAATATGAAAATCAAAATTAAGATATTCCCTGCCTTAATTTGGCAGCCCAAAGTAAGTTCTCTGACAAGCAAATCCTGTGTTCTCCACAAAACTAAATGAAGATTAACTGGGAACTAGATCCATAGAAGTTTGACTGAGTGCATCTCTCATTCTCACAAGTGCCTGTCTAGTGGTAATGTTCTGTACTCTGTTTGCAGAACCAGTGTCTAAATCTCTTAAGAAAAGTGCTCCTGAGATCATTACAAATCAGTTTCCTCAAAGCATAATAACAGAACCAAAAGATTCTACAGAATGTTTCTGCAGACAGGAAACCCAACTTCATCAGGTAAATCTTATAAATTTTTAGAAGTAGTATGAAAATGTTTGTCATTGTAAGGTTCAATTCCTAACCTGGAGAACTGATAATTCACTGAAGGGAAGGGCATGGTTATCTCCTAACTAATCAAGGAAAGGCTAACTAGCTGATTCATGGGATAAATCTACAGATGTTTACTAATTCCTTTTATGAAATCTTCAAATATGTCCAGGCCATTCTAGTCTCCATAAAATGTGACTGTGTTTTAAAGATGAAAATGTTTATTCTAAGAAGGGGTGTCTGGTTTGTTCAGAACTCCGTAAGCTACTGAAATGATGTTTTCAGGACCAAACCAGCATTTGGTGATTATATGAATCAGGCATGAACATACGCAAACACATGCATGCACAGTTTACAGCTAAGAGGACATTTGAAAATTCCCCTACAGAAAGTAGAGCTACGGAATAAGTCTGAAGATAGCGAGCACTACTAAAAAGGGGGGGAGTACATCTGGATGAACCCATCTGGGTTAAATATCCAGTGCATGACTGACTTAACTAATTGATACTCTATTTATTTTTATATGAAATGGGTAATATACTTTCCAGGTATTCTGTTAACCCCAGGACTAAATGTTTCCGATTAGATTATGCACAAGACAAAAAACTGAACCAAATACAAAGCAAAAGTTACAGAAATCTCACCTTCTAGATTCCATCTTCTTAAAGATGAGGTTGGTCAGGCATGGTGGCTCACACCTGTAATCTCAGCACTTTGGGAGGCCGAGGCGGGTGGATCACTTGAGGCCAGGAGTTCGAGACCAGCCTGGTCAATATGGTGAAACCCCATCTCTGATAAAAATAGAAAAATTAGCTGAGTATGGTGGCGGGCACCTGTAATCCCAGCTACTCGGGAGGCTGAGGTACGAGAATCGCTTGAACTTGAGAAATGGAGGTTGCAGTGAGCCCAGAACATACCACTGCACTCCAGCCTAGGTAACAGAGTGAGACTCTGTCTCAAAAAAAAAAAAAAAAAAAACCAAACAAAAAAACAAGAAGATAATGTATAAGAAATAAATTCCTTCATCAAAAAGGAAAAAAACCCAATCAAACCTTTTTGCAGTTGTTTTAAAACCAGTGAGTGAATGAGGGTGAGAAAGTGAAAACAGAGCTTTCTGCAACAGACCACCACCTCTCAGGGTACAGTATATAGATACAAAAAACTAACTAAACTAAAAAAAAAAGTTAGGTCTTAGTTTTATTCTGGCCCTTATCTATCAGTTTAGAGCAGCAGATAATTGTATTTCCAAGACATAAGGCAGTGTCACTGTTCTTCCAGTCAGAATCAGTCCTCCCAAAGGATGAGCACTATAGCTCATGCAAAATTTTAAATTGATTATGGGTGAGAACCAGCCCTCTTTGTGCACCTTAATGATTCTATGCCTACACAAGAGAAATTTTAAATTGTTTTTCAGTAATACACTTGTTCCTCAAAACCACATAATCACATAATTATTGCCCTTATCTGGTATTATTTAATCTTATAATTCTTTTACAGAAAAGCAACTATAGAAAACAAATATATGTAACCAGGAATCAAATTGTATTCATTAAAAAAACAAACAAACAAACAAAAAAAAACCCCACAAAAACCCATAACCATGAATACCAAGTATTTTCCTAAAATGGGTACTAAAACTCCAACTAGTGCTAATATGTAAGTTTTTTTAAAAAGTCTCTTTTTCTTCAGGCACACACTCAAAGGGTAGGAGAAAGGGGAATGAAAATTTCTTGGATAACTTTGGCAAAAAAGTAAATATAGTGAAGAACAGTTCATATATATTTTCTACAGACCACCAGGCAACCCTAAAGACCTCTAGATTCTCCCCTACCCCCATGACAGAGTATCCAAAATAACTTCTTTTTTTTTTGAGACGGAGTCTCGCTCTGTCGCCCAGGCTGGAGTGCAGTGGTGTGATCTTGGCTCTCTGGAACCTCCATCTCCCGGGTTCAAGCGATTCTCCTGCCTCAGCCTCCCGAGTAGCCAGGACTACAGACGTGCGCCACCACGCCCAGCTAATTTTTGTATTTTTAGTAGAGACGGGGTTTCACCACGTTGGCCAGGATGGTCTTGATCTCTTGACCTCCTGATCTGCTCACCTCGGCCTCCCAAAGTGCTGGGATTACAGGCTTGAGCCACCGCGCCTGGCCATAACTTCTAAGAATGTTACAAACTAATGTGGCTCACAACTACCACATAATCAAGAGTTTACTTTCTCCTTGGATTATATAACTAATTTTCTCAATAATTTTTTTTTTAAACAAGAAATCTATTATGGTCAACCCACAATTATCCAAGATTGGAGTTATGCAAGTTAAAAATATTCTTTTTGATGCTTCCCACATTCTCAGCTCTTTAGTAAACAAGGAATACACAAAATGTGAAACTGAAATTCAAGTATTTGGGACAATGAAAATAGCAAAAAGTACTTCTAGTTTAAGTTTGGTTGAGGGAAAGCTAATTATTTGGAATGCGTTTATACATGGTGCACCCATTTTGCTGTTAAGTGTTATTGCCAAGTTCCTTAACTGTAGTAGAAGTTGTTACTACTGTATTGCCTTATGGAAACTGTAATACTTTCAGTGAGAATATCAAACCTAGGTTTTTTTAATCCTAGTGTAATAATTTATATCAACTTCCAGTTAAGTCAGGTAGTAAGAAAAGGAAAGATCACCGAAATAATTTTTTTTTTTAACTCGAAGGGATCTCTCAATTTTTCAAAATCAAGTGTATGGATCTTGGCATAGAGACAATACTCCCCTGTCCCCCTTTTGAAGAAGGGAGTTAATTTTTGTCATATTACCAAGGTTTTCATTCATTACAAGACGTCTACCAACGAATCTTTTCCAGATGCATTATTCCCTATGGTTGGTTTATTTTCACTTAATTTATATGAGATCTACTACCGGTAGTTATTCTCAACATCAACTAGTCATCTTTCCCTGGGTCTGAAGTCTAGGATCCTCAAATTCCCAGAGCGATAACTACTTTCAAATCCATAATCTGCTCAATAGCTCTGCCCTTGCAAACAAAAGCTTGTGGTGGTTGGAGGCCCCGCGCGAAAACCTTTAGGTGTTCAAGGACCTGGACTGGCCGCCACGCCACACTAGCCTATTTACAGGAGCAACCACAGGCTCGGGGATACTAGAACCCGCATGCAGTCGGGGAGGAGCCCTGACCTAGCTAGACCAAGCAAACCGGCGCTTTACAAGCTGGCCAGCCTCTGGAGGGGTGCACAGACCGGGGGCGGAGAAGCAGAAAGCCCCTAAAGGGCATGAGTGGCTGGGAGGGTGGGCAGGACAGGCTAAAGTTCATGGAAGCGAGGTGCCCCTCGTGCACGCCTAGGCAACCCGGTCGATGCCACAGGCAGGTACCGGTTCAGGTCGGAGAGGTCGGTCCTCCCAGCCCTCGGGCGCTCATGAGAACGCCTACTGAAGCGGCTCCGAGAGATGGAAACGCACGCCTCCGCCACCGCCACCCCCACCCTGTTGCTTACCGGTGCTGCAGCCCCACGAGTCCCAGAGTGATCACATGCGGCACATCCAGCTGCGTGGGCCACTCTCCTGAGGCGATGCACCCGAACACGCCACATTCCTCTCGGACCCCCAACTCCTCCAGCTCCATGTCGCCGCCGAAAGCACGTGGAGGGACCTGCCGCTGCGGCCAAGGTGTAAGCACCAACCAGCCGCCAGCTCAGCCCGTGGAGCTCAGCAGCTCGCGCTCGCCTCAGGCGCTTCCTTCCCGAGGCTGGCCCCAACTACTGCGGCGGCGCGCGCTGTCCCTAGGTGGCGTGGCCAGCTCGGCCCTGCTCCGCCCCCTCCGAGCCCACCAACAAGCAAGGGCGGAGGGGCGGTCTCGCGGCTGAGGGGAGGGGTCACGAATGCTGTAGGGTGGAGCTAGTCTTCCCCTAAGAGCTCTCTGGAAAGCTGTATTTGCTGCACGTGGAAATCTCCGTTATTTGCCAGCACCCAACACTAGCGTAATGGGAATAACGGACTTAACGTCATTTCTCTTTCAGAGCATTTAGCCTTCATATTCCCTTCCCTACATGCTTCCCCCCAGGCCGTCACGACTTGGTATGCTCCAATCTCTGAGCCGCTCCCGCAGCGGAGAAGGGGCCTGGGTATGCGAGCTTCCGCAGAGTAGGGAGGGGCTGCCAGTGCGCGCCACTTTTCGCCTATCCCGGCACTGCGCCAGCGCGGGGCGGCCCGGAGGCGGGGTCGCGTCGCTGCGCCTGCGCGGCGGGAAGCCAACGGGAAGATGTTTTGTCCCAGATCCACGTTTCGGTCTCCGCCAATACCCCTCCGGGTTAGGCCGGGGTCTGGGAGCTTGAAAAGAGTGGCTCTGGGTCGCGCGGCCCCGCCAGGGGGCGTGTCTGTGGGCCGCGCCTCCTTCCCCGCCCAGCGAAGCTCTCTGACCACCCCTCTTTTCTAGAGTTCTGCCTTGCTTCCCGGCGCGGTCGCAGTCCTCAGCCCACTCAGGATAATGGCGACAGCTGAGGGTGAGTAACAGGGTTCTGGGTCCTTAGCGGTCTTCCTGACCCCCAGGCCGTGAGCTCGCTGTGAGCTCGCGGCCACGGGCGGGCTGCGAAGCTCTGCCCGGCCTCCCTGCAGCCGCGCCTGTAGGCCGCCGTGCGGGCGCACACGTGGCCCAGGCGCTCCCGGGCCTCCCCGAACTTTACTGCCTCCGGGATGGGGAGAAGGAGCAAAGTAGAGGAGAACGAGAAATGACCAAGGGGTGGAAAGGCGCCTGGAAGCATTATTTATAATCAATAGCTGTTGCAAAATACAAGCAAATCAGTGTTGATTCGTCAAAACCTGAGTCTTGCTTTGTCCGTTAGGTTAATGACCTTTCTAAGATTAATAATCGAAACTTTTGAAAAACCTGTCTAGAGGCCGGACCCGGTGGCTCACGCCTGGAATCCCAGCACTTTGGGAGTCCGAGGCGGGCGGATCACCTGAGGTCAGGAGTACCAGACCAGCCTGGCCAACATGGCGAGACCCCGTCTCTTACTAAAAATACAAAAAAGTAGCCGGACGTGGTGGCGCGCGCCTGTAATCCCAGCTACTCTGGAGGCTGAGGTAGGAGAATCGCTAGAACCCGGAGGCGGAGGTTGCAGTGAGCCGAGATCGCGCTACTGCACTCCAGCCTGGGCGACAAAGCGAGACTCCGTCTCAAAAAAAAAGAACCTGTCTAGGGTGTGTGTGTGTAAGTAGTCTTTGATGCAATGGTGTGTGTGTTTAGTCTTTGATGCCATGGATGTGTGTGTGTGTGTGTGCACGCGCGCGTGTTGAAGTAGTCTTTGATGCCACGGCAGCTTGGGTGTGTGTGTGCGCGCGCGCGCGTGTTCAAGCAGTCTTTGATGTCATGGGTGTGTATGTGTGTGCGCGCGCGCGCATGTTGAAGTTGTCTGAGTCCATGATGGCTGGGGAGGGGGGTGTTTTTAAGTCGTCTTTGATGCCATGATGGCGTGCGTCCGTGTGTGTGTGTATGTTCAAGTAGTCTTTGATGCCATGATGGCTTTGAAGAACTCCAAAACCTTTAGGCAAAAAAGTTACACTATCAGGAAAGATTGTTCTTGCTATTTATGCTGGAAAAAAACGTTGGTTTATTCCACACATCCAGTTGCTATATGTATAATGAGCCAAATTGCTTTTCTTGGCTGCTGGGTACATTCTTTTCCACATAGAAAGTAACTGTATTTAGATTTTAAAAAGATGTAGACTCAGGCCAGGCGCTGTGGCTCACGCCGGTAATCCCAGCATTTTGGGAGGCCGAGGCGGGCGGATCACGAGGTCAGGAGATCGAGACCATCCTGGCCAACATGGTGAAGCCTCGGCTCTACTAAAAATACAAAAATTAGCTGGACGTGGTGGCGTATGCCTGTAATCCTAGCTACTCGGGAGGCTGAGGCAGGAGAATCACTTACTTGAACAGGGGAGTCAGAGGTTGCAGTGAGCCAGGATCCCGCCGCTGCACTCCAGCCTGGCGACAGAAAGAGACTCCATCTCAAAACAAAACAAAACAAAAAAAAACAACTGTAGACTCAGCAAAAAAGATTCAGATGATATGGAGTATCAACTCCCTAAACTCAAGGCAAGGACCAGAATTTTTCTTGAAATCATGGTACCTCTAAACTGGCAAATCTCTAAAATCTTTGCTCTTCCACTTCTTTCCATTTGTGTACCGTTGGCAGGTTGATTTTTCTTAAATGTCACTTTTATGATCTCTAAAATGTCACTTTTATGATCTCTAAAAGGCAAAGTGTTACAATGACATCTCTAGAGATGTTAAATCCAGTCTGTCCAGTCTGAAATTCCTTTTCATTCAAATCCTGAATACTGCTATCCTTTCTACCTCTTCAGCCTTAACTTTGACTTTTCTCTCCTGTGAATCCTTAGCTATGTTCCAGTCAGGTTAAATCACCAAAGTTTGTTTTTCATTATATACATTTTATTTATATTATTTTCCCCAGAACATTGCTGGCTAACGGAAATATAATGTAAATTTGTCTTCTATGAGCCACATTTTAAAAACTTAAATAATAAAAAAACTGATGCAATGTGTTTATATATATATATATTTTATATATATATATATATTTTTTTTTTTTTTGAGATGGAGTCTCGCTCTGTGTGGCCCAGGCTGGAGTACAGTGGCAAGATCTCAGCTCACTGCACCCTCCACTTCCCAGGTTCAAGTGATTCTCCTGCCTTGGCCCCCCAAGTAGCTGGAATTACAGGCACGCTCCACCACACCTGGCCAATTTTTTTTTTTTAATTTATTTTTTAGTAGAGACAGGGTTTTGCCATGTTGGCTAGGCTGGTCTCAAACTCCTGACCTCAAGTGATCTGCCTTTCTTGGCCTCCCAAAGTGCTGGGATTACAGGTGTGAGCCCATTTTAATATATTTTATTTAGCTCTATATACACAAAATACATTTCAACATGGAGGCAAGATGAAAAATTGTTTAGATATTTTGCAATTTTTTATAACAAATGCAGTGTATATTTTAACAAATCACATCTCAACTTGTATAGCCACATTTCTAGTGGCTGCCTTATTGGACAGCAGAGTCCTAGAATTTTCTTATCCTTTGTGTAAATTCTGTGCTTTCCCAGACTCTTAAATTTCAATTCCATGAATCATTTTTCAGTCCTCATCAATCTTTTCTGAATTCATCTGCAAATTTATAGCAATCATTTTGGCACTTGTGTATGTCACGTATCGTTGTTTCTTGTGTTGTTTCTACCTATTAATTGAAATTCCTTCCCTATTTAATGGCTAAGTAATACAGATTCAACTAAATTAAGGCGAGGGGCATTAGATACAAACTTTGCCCAGGCTTACTGCATATTAATACACATAAATGTTAATTTCTTTATCTGATCTGGGCATTGTGTTTTTTGTTTTGTTTTTTGTTTTTTTTTTTCTTGAGACAGTCTCCCTCTGTTGCCTAGGCTGGAGTGCAGTGGCGCCATCTCAGCTCACTGCAACCTCCACCTCTCAGGTTCAAGGATTCTCCTGCCTCAGCCTCCCGAGTAGCAAGGATTACAGGTGCACACCACCACATCCAGCTAATTTTTGTATTTTTAGTAGAGACGGGGTTTTACCATGTTGGTCAGCCTAGTCTTGAACTCCTGACCTCAAGTGATCCGCCCACCTCGGCCTCCCGAAGTGCTGGGATTACAGGCATGAGCCACTGTGTCCAGCCCACTGTTCTTTACTCTTCCCTCTCTTATCCTCCATGCTGAATTCTCAAAGCTACTATCTTAAATATCTTGCATCTTTGCCCACTACTCTTTCCTTAGACCAAGACATTTCTTCCCCCCCCCCCTTTTTTTTTTTTTTTTTTTTTTTTTTTTTTGGAGACAGGGTCTCACTCTATCACCCAGGCTTGAGTGAAATAGCACAAATCTTGGCCCACTGCAGCCTCGACCTCCCCAAGTAGCTGGGACTACAGGCACATACCACCATGCTGGGCTAATTTTTGTTTTTTTGGTAGAGATGGGGTTTTGCCATGTTGCCCGGGCTGGTCTTGAACTCCTGAGCTAAAGCAATCTGCCTGCCTGGGCTTTCTAAAGTGCTGAGATTACAGATGTGAACCACTGCACCTGGCCAGACGTTTCTTGTTCGAGTTACTGCAACAGCATCCTAACTGGTCTCCAAGCTCTAGTTTTTGTTCACTCACCCCTTCCTCCCTTCATTGTCCATACAGAAGCCATAATGATCTTTCCAAATACCGTTTTGCTTCATCACTTAAAATCCTTATAGCCTTTCTTGGGTTAAAGTCTAAACTCAATCAGTATGGCTTGTGAAACCAGAAGGATGTGTAACAAAATGGAAGGGAAATTTTCCAGGCCTAGGAGAGAAGAGATTGTCAGAAGCCCTAGGAGGAAGGTTGTGTAAGAATTAAAGATGTTGGAGTTCTAGAGAGGAAATAGACAAATAAGAATTTGGAGCAGTAAGCCAGGACTGTATCTTAAAGGGACTTTTAAACCATGTTAATGAGTCTAGACGTTACCTTAGGGAGAATAGGGATTCATCCTCTAGATTAGGTGCCCTACAATGGCAACTGTTAACTAAATTATACCTACTTTGTTTAATGGTTATCTCCACTAGCTGGTGATGTGGCCCCTGTCCAACTCTTAAGTCTTGTCTCCTGCCATTCTTTTCTACAACTTAGCTGCAGCCCCCACCCCGTCCCCTGCCCAACAGCAATGTACATATACCCAGACCTCCAGCTCCAACCAGACTGAAGTTCTGCAATCCACTTTGACCACCTTGTATTTATTCATCAACACTACCTACCCCTTTCTCTCCTTTGGCTAAATTTTGATCATTCTTCAGATCTCAATCTGTCACTTTCTTGTAGACTTCCTTTTCTAATGTTTAGACTAGTCCCATAGTCTGTATTTATTACATTCTGTTATTATGATGTCTTACTTAATATCAGCTCCCCTCAGACTCAGGTCTCTTGAGAGTAGGAATTATTATTTACTGGTATATCCCTTGGCACATGGATACATTAGGAAAATGTTGATACTGAGAGTGTTCTGGGAGCATGAGGGCTGATTTCTCTCTTTGGAAATTTTAAGTTCCTAAACATCTATTATCTTTACTCTTTCTCTAAATCATCCTTTTGTGTCTTGTGACCAGCATCAAAATTGGATTCCTTTGTGCTCACTTCCTCACAATTTCTTACAACTGTTAGTGAAGAGAAAGGATTAATGGGGACAGGGACAGGATTAAGAAATAGAGAGGGATGCTTCCAAATGTGCTAACTTCAGTGGGATGTCATGCCTCCTCTTGAATATTAACTTGAAATCAAGAAACCCATCTGGCTGAATGTTCCCATTTTGCCTGCAAAAAAGCAAATATCAGCAAAAATCGCATGTTTTTTCCTGCAAGCTAGTTTAGATACTATATTGTGAGTGTGTCTGTGAAAATACTAGTATAGTTACATTACTTGAAATGTGTCTTAATTAATTTTAATTCTAGTTCAGTTCCTAGAAGGTTAATAACGGCAGGTTAATAATGGAAAGAGCACAGGATTTGATGTCAGAGGAGTTAGGATTTTATCTACCTCTTATATTTCCTAACTGCATGACCCTCAACCCTTTTGATTTCTGCTTTACTAATTTCTACAATTATTTATGTAATTAAAATTCTTCACAAAATTGTGTGTATCAAATGTGATGATACAAGAAATACATTGTAGAGTATATGGTTTTATACAGATGATTTAATTTTTATTAATATTCCTTAATCACTGTATATTTACAGATTCATTGTTCTAGGTGATTTAGTCTTCAGCATTCAGGAAATTTCTTTCTGAATTTTGATCTATTTCCATTTTATTTCCACAGTACTGAACATTGGTAAAAAATTGTATGAAGGTAAAACAAAAGAAGTCTACGAATTGTTAGACAGCCCAGGAAAAGTCCTCCTGCAGTCCAAGGACCAGATTACAGCAGGAAATGCAGCTAGAAAGAATCACCTGGAAGGAAAAGCTGCAATCTCAAATAAAATCACGAGTTGTATTTTTCAGTTGTTACAGGAAGCAGGTAAGCAGCTCTCTTAAAGCTCTCTCTCACCTCTGGTAAGCATGTTGATGTCTTTCAAGTGAAGTTGGCATTAAGATGAACAACTTGTTTGCAGATGTTTCAAAAGCTAAGTGAATTTAAATCAAACCAAGAACTCTTAAACTTCACTCTTAACACCTTATTTGGTTTGGGATTATTAGTGTCATTGAATTAAAAGGAATCTTAACAAGTTTGCTGTAATCTTATATCTGGCACGTGCACTCTCTATGCAGCTTACCTCTCCAAGGCCATCTTCACTTTAAGGAATTTGACTATGAAGGAAACCCATTTTAATGTTAAGCAGTTCTAACAGATGAACTGAAATTTACTCCCTGTAATTCTATACAAATGGTCTTTGTTCTGCCTCTGGGAGATAATACAGAATTTCAAATTCCTCTTCCACTTGAAAGCCCTGAAAAGTAGTTGAAGACAGCAACCAAACCTTCTCCTCCTGCCATTCCCCAAGTGAGAGATTTGAACTAAAACCCCAGAGCACTCTCCTGTTCAAAAACTGATTGAAGGCTCTATTTTCAATAGAGAAATAGATTCAAAAGACCACAGGAAGATCAGAACATTGTGTGGTGGGTATTTGAAGCAAAGGGAAGGAAATTAGGATAAAGGGGTTTTCTGGAGGGATTCAGTCAGTTGCTGGTTGGTCTGTAGTATATGAAATTTCAGCTAGGAAAAGATTTGAACTCTTTCCGCACAATGTAAATAGCCTCATTGCTTTGGATCATTCAACCTTTGAAGCCTTACCTATGAAATAAAAGCTTTTTCTTTCTCATGCTTGCCAGTTCTAATTTTATAATTTAATAACTTTCCTTTTAATTCCAATATTCCCAGTTGCCCTTTCATTTCTTAGAGTTTCTAGTAGCACTAATCTTTCTTAAATTCAAAAGGGAATTTAATGCTTTTGTTTTCAGTTAAGTTAGATGTAACTGCCTTACACAAAATAACAAGGTAATGTAATTTAAATACATTGTCAGTGCATTTCTGGAGTAGTTTTGTCTCTTCCAAAGTATCCTATTTCACAATTTTGGCTAATGTGAAAAAGATTTAATTGCAAACCTGGATTGTCATCTACATCATAAATCCCTCTATGCTGTGAAAGTAAGTATATTGCTATAAATTTAAAGGATCTTCCAGAGTTTCTAAGTCACAGAATCTAAGATTTTTATTTCAAGGTTTCTTGATTGGTAGCTTCCCAATGACTGAGGTAATTTCTAAAGAGAGCATCAAATTAATTTTAGGTTCCTTTTGCAATACAGATAAGTGTTCCATCTATTTATTTATTTTATTTATTTATTTATTTTGAATCAGAATCTTGCCTTGTTGCCCAGGCTAGAGTGCAGTGGCACAATCTTGGCTTACTGCAACCACCGTCTCCTGGGTTCAAGCGATTCTCATGCCTCAGCCTCCCAGGTAGCTGGGATTACAGTTATAGGTGCACGCCATCATATCCAGCTAATTTTTGTATTTTTAGTAGAGACAGGGTTTTGCCATGTTGGCCAGGCTGGTCTTGAACTGCTGGCCTTAGGTGATCCGCCCGCCTTGGCCTCCCAAAGTGCTGGGATTACAGGTGTGAGCCACTGTACTCGGCCTGTTCCATCGATTTTTTTTTTTGCTTCCCAAGTTTTAACTCTCTCCATTCACTTAAACATTTTTTAAAGTGCTTAACTCTTTAAAATGTTAGCAGTCAGAAGATTATTTTCTGTGTACCCTTGGTAGTTTCACATAGCTACAGGATTATATTAAGTAATGGAAGATAAAGCCTGACTTTTTATTTGCTTATTTTCTGAGTGTATTTACACTCATCCCATTATCCATTTCCAGAACTTTATAACAAGTAAATTAGAGTGACTCAGTTGTGTTATGTTTGTCCAGGACTTTCTCTGTTTTAACTCTGAGAGTCTTGTGCTCAGGGGAACAGGGAAGGCTACCTAAATGAAATACTCCAATAATTATCTTTAAACTACTTTATTTGGCACTTAACATAGCTAAAACTTAATTGGTTCACAGAAAATGTTGAAAGATATTTTCCAGGTTTTATGTCTAGTACTGTGAAACTAAGCAAACCTGAATTTTTTAAAATTTCTAAACAGACTAGTTTTAGGGTACATATTAGGAATTCCATTAAACCTTATGTAATTTTTACTTGCTTAGTCATATAAATGCCTCATCTAGTTGGCCATCAGTGGTCTATTTAAAACTGTTGTTTACAACCAGAGTTATGTTCCAAATTAAGGTAGAAAGTAGAGGGGAAAGAGCATTGGGATGAGAATCAGAAAATCAGGATTCTACTTTTCTCATTGTCACTCAGGAACAAACAGTAAAGGACTATATGAATAAGAAGTAATCTTTTTCCATGGAAATAGTATAACTGTGCCATAACTATGTTATACAATTTGTGGATTTGGTTTTATTACTTAAAAATTAAAATCTGGCCTTCTCAGTGATGATGAAATCTCAATTTCCTCGCAGAAATTCACTGTAATTACATAAAGTGTGATAATAGTATATGAAGAACCATACTACAGTTGCTAAACCGCAGATGGGAATCTGGACCGATCTAAAAGAGGGACGGCCACAGGGACATATGTATTAGCTAGAATTAGTATTCTAGCTTATATATGTTCATTGTCATTCAGAGTGTGTAAGTGACATAAACATTTTTTAGTAACTTGAATGAGAGTTTTGAGTTTTGTAGACAACTAAGATAAACAATGGGAATTTTTTCTCACCATGCACAGTCATGGAATTTGCTTTCATATTTAGCAGTATTAGAAGCCATCATTGTGTCATCTAAACTGAGTCTCTTTTAGAAACTTTTAGGGTTTTTTTGTGCAGAGGTGATTACCGTAGCTTCATTATGTGCTTTTGGTTCTCTTTGGTATCTTTATGGTAACAATAGAATTGGATACTACTATGTCCAGCTTGGTAGACAAATGAGCAAATATATGACTAATGATTAACAGACCTAAGAGAGAAGAGCTCTTGAAGCCAACGATGTAGTTACTACCCCAAGTTGAGAATTGATTAAAGTCACCTGTCTATCCATGAGCCTGATCATTCATTAAAAGTTAAACAACAGCTTACATCTAATTTTTTTTAAAAAAAAAAAAGGTTAAAATGACAATTTTACTTACCCCTTTTCATTTTTTCCTTAGAGTTTCTGTTCATGCAACATACCACAATTCTTTCCCTTTTTCATTTGAATCTTATGAGTCAGATTTAAAGGGAAGGCAGAGGAAATAGTGTAGGGTTTGGACAGTGTGTTTCAAGTCCAGGCTCCATTACCAAATGGCTACATGACCTAGTGTGTGAAATTACTTCTTTGAACCTCTGTTTTTTTCACTGTAAAATGTATAAATAATAATACCTACCTCAAGGCTGGGCGTGGTGGCTCACACCTGTAATCCCAGCACTTTGAGAGGCTGAGGTGGGTGGATCACGAGATCAGGAGTTCGAGACCAGCCTGACCAACATGATGAAACCCTGTCTCTACTAAAAATACAGAAATTAGCCAGGCGTGGTGGTGCATGCCTGTAATCCCAGCTACTCAGGAGGCTGAAGCAGGAGAATCTCTTGAACCCAGGAGCAGAGGTTGCAGTAAGCTGAGATCACGCCGCTGCACTCCAGCCTCGGTGACACTTTGTCTCAAAAAAAAAAAAAAAAACCTACCTCAAAATTTTATGCACAGTTAAATGAAACAACATATACAAAACACTTAGCACAGTGGAGGGTTTCCATAAATAGAAGCTCCCTTCATGTATGGATACACATATAACAGCAAAGATCCCCAATTATTTCCTGATAATAAAAGTTAGACTAGAGGATTAAGTTGGGATTGGAAATAGTAATGCAGGCTGAAAATGAGCATTATCTCAAACCCATGTAGGTTTCCAGGAGTTATTTTAATTCATGTTAATGCTGTAGCATTACTTTGTACTGTGATGTAATAACACTTCCCAGAGAGGCAATATGGCAAAGTGGTTAAGTGGGTGGCTCCTAGAGACAGGGTAGGTTGGAAATCCTGCTTTACCTAATACTAGCTGACATTACTGCTGTGTGTTAGTGTCCTTACCTGTTTTGTTGGATTGATCTTAATAGTATCTTATCAAATGTTTGGAGAATTAAACAAAAAAGATGTATTTAAAATGATTAGAACAATATCTGCCATCAAATAGGCTCCTGATTTTTTTTTTAAAGAAAATTGTTATAAATACATAAAATTTACCAGTTTGACCATTTTTAAGTGTCCAATTCAGTGGCATTATGTGCATTCACAATGTTGTACACTCATCCCATTATCCACTTCCAGAACTTTTTCATCATCCCAAACAAATTGTGTAGCATTAAACAATAACTATTCCTTCCACTCCTCAGCCCTTGGTAACTTCCATTCTCTTTCTGTCTGAATTTCCCTATTCTAGTTACCTCATGTAAGTCAAATCACAAGTATTTGTCCTTTTGCATTTTGTGTTTTTCATTTAGCCTAGTGTTTTTAAGCTTCATCTGTATTATATAGCATGGATGTATCACGAATTTTCATTCCTTTTTATGGCTGAACAATACATTGTATGTATAGTCATGTGCTGCTTACTGTTTGAGTCAACAACTGACTGCATCTACATTAAATAAAAAAAAAAATTACACTTATTTTTGATAGAGGTTCTTTGTTTCTTGTAAAGGGTAGAGTTTTATTGTGCCTCAGATCTACCTTTTTACATATTATTTCAATACCTTTTTTAACTTTGGTTATCAATATGTAGGTATTAAAACTGCCTTCACCAGAAAATGTGGGGAGACAGCTTTCATTGCACCCCAGTGTGAAATGATTCCAATTGAATGGGTTTGCAGAAGAATAGCAACTGGTTCTTTTCTCAAAAGAAATCCTGGTGTCAAGGAAGGATATAAGTTTTACCCACCTAAAGTGGAGTTGTTTTTCAAGGTAATTATCTTATGCCTCTATTTTATGTCTTACTGTAACACGGCAATAAATTTATAATTAGAAACTCTAAAGGTTTAAATATTCAAGCAAAGTTTTTGATATTTTGATATTGCAAATGTCATCCCAAAATTTGTCTTATCTAGTTGCCAATATCAATAATGTACACTTCCATTAGCAATGATAGATCAAATTTTATAAAGAAAGCATCTGAAAATCTTACCTTTGAACCAAGATGACTAATAGGAGGACAAGAAAACTAACAGTTAATTTTTTAAAAATTTAGTTGAAATCTTTTTATATTCTAATACAGGAAAACTATACTAACAATGTCTCTTGTAAGTAAAAATGTATAAATAAAGGTTGTAAGAATCAGTGGTTATGAATTTTTATAGGCTTTACTGCTTTAACCATCTTCATTTATGCTGTTAAGCATAGATCTGCTTGGGAAGCAATATCAGTGTTGCTTTTTAATCAGTAAGTTATATAACTTGTGCATTATGATTATATAGATGAAGAATTTATAAAGATATTGTCATATAAAGTTGGGACACAGCTTAGAATAAAATGAAATTATTTCATTTTTTTCACTTACCTCTTTGAGGTCTCTTGAATTATCAAATAATGTCCCTAAAAAATTATAGTCCTGTATAAATTCTAATAAAAAGTGAGGTCAGGAAGTTATGAGAACTGTAGTTTTAGAAAGATTTGATTGATTAAAATGTGCTTTGACCTTCCTGTCATGTCTGATGACTGTTACTAAGGAAAAGCAAAAATCACAAACTTAAATTCTGTTTAAATTCGTTTATAGAGGTTAAATTCTTTGAAATACTTTGTGACCTAGAATAAGTTACTCACCTAAATACTTTGAATTTTAAAGTGCTATTGAGAGTAGACAAATTAAGAGTAATAGTTTTTTCTGCTTGCAGGAGCTAACTAGGAAAAAAAGAACAAAGGAGTAATAATTGCTTTGAATTAAGGAGTATCGTAAATAAAAAATTTCTTTAGATGTCTCATTTTGTTGCCTAGGCTGCTCTTGAACTTCTAGGCTCAAGCAATCCTCCTGCCTCAGCCTCCTAAATTACTAGGACTACAGTGTGAGCCACTGCACCTGGCTCAAAATTTCTTTCTTTTCTTTTCTTTTTTTTTTTTTTGAGACGGAATCTCCCTCTGTGCCTAGGCTAGAGTGCAGTGGCGCCCTCTCAGCTCACTGCAACCTCTGCCTCCCGGGTTTAAATGATTCTCCTGCCTTAGCCTCCTGAGTAGCTGGGATTACGGTGTGCACCACCACACCCAGCTAATTTTTTGTATTTTTAGTAGACAGGGTTTCACCATGTTGGCCGGCCTGGTCTCGAACTCCTGACCTTGTGATCCGCCCACCTCAGCCCCCGCAAAGCACTGGGATTACAGGCGTGAGCTACCATGCCCAGCCGTGGCTGAAAATTTCTAAGGAGTTCATGCTCAAGGTGAAAAGGATGTTGGTTTTTCTGAAAAGTTTAAAAATTTTAGATTTAAGTTAATTGTACTACTATACTTTATTCACAGGATGATGCCAATAATGACCCACAGTGGTCTGAGGAACAGCTGATTGCTGCAAAACTTTGCTTCGCTGGACTTGTTATAAGCCAAACTGAAGTGGATATCATGAGTCATGCTACACAGGCTATATTTGAAATACTGGAGAAATCCTGGTTGCCCCAGAATTGTACACTGGTTGATATGAAGGTACAGATAAAACAATGGGATTTGAAAGTAAAGGTTAGAGTTGAGAGATGCTTTCATAGAATAGTTTTTGAAAACTTTGTTGACATGCTGTTTCCAGATTGAATTTGGTGTTGATGTAACCACCAAAGAAATTGTTCTTGCTGATGTTATTGACAATGATTCCTGGAGACTCTGGCCATCAGGAGATCGAAGCCAACAGAAAGACAAACAGGTAGATAATGCGTCAGGTTTTTTATCCTTTTTGAGGTCAAGCTGAGATAGAGGAGAAAGGAGAGATGAGGGGAAAAAGCAAATTATTGTTCCTAATGATAGGAACCTGTTTTGTTGATTGCTGTTTATTTTTAAAGAGAAATATCTCCGGTATCTTAATATAAGAATAATAGGAATAATACTTTACATTTATAAAGCAAATTTCTCATCTGTTACCTTAATAACCTTCTCACAACAATAACAGCAAGTACTATCTTTGGCTAAATGAAAACTAAGGGTCTTAAGAGAATGGGTATCTTCACAATTACTAGAGTCGGGCAGATCACTCTATCCCAAGTCTCCTGGATATTACCAGGCTCCATTTCTGCTCCTATAAAAAACAGTAGACACTTCGCAAAAGAAGACATCTATGTAGCCAACAAACATGAAAAAAAGCTCATCATTAGTGATCATTAGAGAAATGCAAACCTAAACCTCAATGAGATACCATCTCACACAAGTCAGAATGGCTGCTATTAAAAAGTCAGGAAACAACAGATGCTGGAGAGGCTGTGAAGAAATAGGAACACTTCTACACTGTTGGTGGGAATGCAAATTAGTTCAGCCATTGTGGAAGACAGTGCGGTGATTCCTCAAGGATCTAGAACCAGAAATACCATTTGACCCAGCAATCCCATTACTGGGTATACACCCAAAGGAATATAAATCATTCTACTGTAAAGACACGTGCACAGGAGCAGCACTATTTATAATAGCAAAGACATGGAACCAACCTAAATGCCCATCAGTGATAGACTGGATAAAGAAAATGTGGTACATGCACACCATGGAATACTATGCAGCCATAAAAAAGAATGAGATTGGCCAGGCGCGGTGGCTCACCCCGGTAATCCCAGCACTCTGGGAGGCCAAGGTGGGTGGATCACAGGGTCAGGAGTTCAAGACCATCCTGCCTGGCCAAGATGGTGAAACCTTGTCTCTAAAAATAAAATAAAATAAAATAAGCCGGGCACGGTGGTGGGCGCCTGTAATCCCAGCTACTCGGAAGGCTGAGGCAGAGAATTGTTTCAACCCAGGGGGCAGAGGTTGCAGTGAGCCAAGATCGTGCCACTGCGCTCCAGCCTGGTTGATAGAGTGAACCTCTGTCTCAAAAAAAAAAAAAAAAAAAAAGGAAAGAAAAAGAAAAGAATGAGATCATGTCCTTTGCAGGGAAATGGATGAAGCTAGAAGCCATCATCCTCAGCAAACTAACACAGGAACGGAAAACGAAACACCACATATTCACGCTCATAAGTGGGAGTTGAACACTGAAAACACATGGACACAGGGAGGGGAACAACACACACTGGAGCCTCTTGCAGGATGGGGAACAACGGGAGGGAGAGCATTAGGACAAATACCTAACAGATATGGGGCTTAAAACCTAGATGACAGCTTGATGGTGCAGCAAACTATCATGGCACATGTATACCTATGTAACAAACCTGCACATTCTGCACATGTATTTAAAATAAAAAATAACCAAATTAGAGCAAGACCCTTTCTATACCTAATATATAAAAATTCTCAAGGCAGTTAATTGTAGTTGCTACTACAGAAAACACTTAACCTTAAGAGAAAATAAAAGTATACTTTACTATGGAACTTTCTGTAGTTTAATTCAGGAAGTGAAAAGATGCATTTTCAGAAGTATCCCTTGCTATACAAGCTCTTCATAATCCCTCCCCAAAACTCAGAAACCAGATAGTTTCAGGTAGCAAGACATACTTGTTTTCTAAACTTTCTATCTTATTTTCTAGTCTTATCGGGACCTCAAAGAAGTAACTCCTGAAGGGCTCCAAATGGTAAAGAAAAACTTTGAGTGGGTTGCAGAGAGAGTAGAGGTAAACCTTCTATAGTGAAACTGTACTGTATTATGTATTATGTGTTTTTCTTCTAAGAAAATCTTGTTTCAAAAGAAAAAAATGGGAGAGTATAGTGCTTTTCTCTTCAGTGACTTTGTTTTATTTAGTTTTTTTTGGAGACACAGTCTCGCCCTGTCACCCAGGCTGGAGTGCAGTGGCATGATCTCGGCTCACTGCAAGCTCCACCTCCCAGGTTCATGCCATTCTCCTGGCTTAGCCTCCTGAGTAGCTGGGACTACAGGCGCCCGCCACCACGCCCAGCTAATTTTTTGTATTTTTAGTAGAGATGGGGTTTCACCATGTTAGCCAGGATGGTCTTGATCTCCTGACCTCGTGATCCGCCCGCCTCAGCCTCCGAAAGTGCTGGGATTACAGGCGTGAGCCACCGCGCCTGGCTTTGCAGTGACTTTGAAAGTGAGGAACACTTTTAGGAAATGTATCAGCTGGACAATCCTTACTAGTATACTGGAACTCCCTGCTGTTAAGCTGGCCAATACACACCTCCCAGATCCTGTTGGGGAAATCTGAAATCTGTCTCCTCCCTACCCCACAGGAGAAACCTTATATTTCCTACTCACCTCCACAGCTACTCAGAGTTCTATTAGCATGGGATGGATGGAACTCTGTGTGGCTTTAAATGTTACTTTAAGTTTTATGGTATTACTCTAATTCTGGGAGTTGAATGGGGTTTGTGATTATGCAAGGGTCACAATCACATTTGAGAACATTATTCTCATAGGAATATATATATTTTGAGTTCCAAGCAATTAACTTACAAAGACTTAAAACATGACTTCTGATTTGGCTAATCAGAAGTATGCCTTGGCCTCCCAAAATGCTGGGATTACAGGCGTGAGCCATCACTGCTGGCCACTAGGCTTTCTTAATACTCACCTCCAAAGAGCTTAAGGTACTCTAGGAGCTTAGAAAAGAAAAGCATCCCTTAAACAAAGTGCACTGAAGGTCTTAGGATGAAATATTTTGTATTATAATTTCCTGAATATTAATTAAAAGATTTTGAGTATCTTTACTGTTAAATATAATTTGTCTCATAAAAATTGAATTCTTTAAGTCTTAATGATGAAGACCACTTTCCTTTATATATTGAGATTATTTTAAAAAATAAATGCTGTCTTTTTGTTCTGTTTGTCTCTGTCTTAAATTTGATCTGTTAAGAAAGAAAATATTGTGCCCAGATGTAATTTCACTACAAACTCTAGCTCATTTATTCATTTTTGTTTTTATGTTCTTTTCATATCCATGTATTTTTTCTTCAGTTGCTTTTGAAATCAGAAAGTCAGTGCAGGGTTGTAGTGTTGATGGGCTCTACTTCTGATCTTGGTCACTGTGAAAAAATCAAGAAGGCCTGTGGAAATTTTGGCATTCCATGTGAACTTCGAGTAACATCTGCGCATAAAGGACCAGATGAAACCCTGAGGATTAAAGCTGAGTATGAAGGTAAACCACAAGTAATATGGACATTTCAGGTATTTCTGATTTTGCTAAAAGAAATTACACACTTAGACTAATAATGCTGAAAAAGAGCTTTGTCACTTTTCTAAGGGAAAAACACATGATATACTAGGCTTTCTTTTTTTCTTTTTTTTTTTGAGACGGCATCTCGCTTTGTCGCCCAAGCTGGAGTTGCAGTGGCGCCGTCTCAGCTCACTGCAAGCTCCACCTCCCAGGTTCACGCCATTCTCCTGCCTCAGCCTCCTGAGTAGCTGGGACTACACCTCCTGAGTAGCTAGTCCGCCACCACGCCCGGCTAATTTTTTGTATTTTTAATAGAGACGGGGTTTCAAGGCCAGGATGGTCTTGATCTCCTGACCTCATGATCCACCCACCTTGGCCTCCCTAAGTGCTGGGATTACAGGCATGAGCCATCACGGCCGGCTACTAGGCTTTCTTTCTTAATGCTCACCTCCAAAGAGCTTAAGGTACTCTAGGAGCTTAGAAAAGAAAGGAGCAGGGAGAAAGAATTAAAAATGCAAGTATGAAAAGAAAACAAAGACTAGAATAATGAGAACCTCTGCCATCCTTACCTGGTAAGAAGGCCCTGGAGCATTGCTTCTAATAACGCTCCAATAGAAAATAGGCCCCCACAGTTACAGGAGGTGGGAGGTTGAAACAGCAGGTTCTCCTGCGAATCTTTAATTGCCACCCTTTCCTGGGAGGCAGTCAGATAGGAAATTAAGGAACAGTTTCAGAATACAGTACATAAAAAATAATGGTATAGCAGTGATCTAAAATAGTGGAGTCCTGGGTTTACAACCAAATGTTTCTCAACTGGAAAAAAAAGTTGATTATTTCATCTACAGGTCGTTGCTATGGAAGTGTAGTTACTAATTTGGGAAGAGTGGGAGGTTGGGGGAACTCAGACTCCTTTGACAGCTAATGAATTCTAGAACTCTTTTCAGAAAATTGCAAATACATATAATTTTGGATTCTAGGTTAGAAATCTCTGCTTTAGGAAACAAGCAAGGATAATTTATAAATTTATCAAAGAATGAATTGCTTAAGAGATTATGTTAAAAAATATATCAAAGGGCCTTAAAAATTTGGGGACACTATATTAATTAAACTTTCCTTCAACTCTTGCTTCAGGACGTGTCCCTAAACCCCTGGTCTATATTAACTGGTCTCCCTGCACCAGTTGACGGACCACCCAGTCAGGAAAGACACCTGTTCAGATGGTGTCATTCTTCACTTTGGCCAGCCTACACAGCAATAGAAGAGGCCTATGAGCTATTCCCTAACACCCTGCTATCCCCTTTATAATGTAGATCTCAAAAACAGCCAAACCTATTCCAGCTACTTTATTACTTGACTTATAGTAAGTGGCAGAGTAACCTTATATCTTGAATATATGTGTAATAATAGTGTCTTTTATGTTTTTTCAGAGAAGACTATTCAAGGACCTCAAGTCATTAAAACATATAGGCCTTAAACACCCCCCCAAAAAAAAAAACCCTGTCTTTAAATCTCTTTTGAATGTTTAGCATAACTATAAACTTGTTATTTCCCTAGGGGATGGCATTCCTACTGTATTTGTGGCAGTGGCAGGCAGAAGTAATGGTTTGGGACCAGTGATGTCTGGGAACACTGCATATCCAGTTATCAGCTGTCCTCCCCTCACACCAGACTGGGGAGCTCAGGATGTGTGGTCTTCTCTTCGACTGCCTAGTGGTAAGATACATTGAATTTTTAAAAACTGTTCATTACAAGCATTTAACAGATACACAACAGTAGACAGAATAGCATAATAAAATCTCATGTACCCATGACGTAGCTTCAGCAATTAACATCTTGTGTCTACAGCCATCTCCTGCTGGATTATTTTAAAGCAGAACTTAGACATTATAGTAATTTATACTTAATTATACGTTTAAGTAATACGGGCTCTAGTTTTTAAATCATAATCATGATGTTGTTACAGAACAAAAGGGGCCCACTTCTGATGCATTAGAAACCGGTACTATCTAAGCCACCAGGTTTTTGAGAAAGAAAGGCTTCCTCTTTCAAGTTGACCAATAAGGACACATGAGTCCAGCTCAGATCTGTCCCCCTGTGCTGGCTTTATGGCAGTAATCTTACTAGAAAAGGTTTAGGGGATAGATTCTGGGATTAGTAGGTGATTGGTGGAAGGAAAGGGGAGGTCTAGAAAGTCCTTGGGCATGTGCAGTTATCTCTTCGTGTTATTTCATGGATCGTGTGTGTAAATTTGGGGGAGTTAGAATGAAATGTGGTGGACATTGGGCCTGTGACATCAGTCAGCTGGTTCTGTGCAGACTCTAGTTGGCCATATTGTTTAATCTACCATTCTGCAAACTCAAGAATTTCTGTTAGTTGTTGGTGTCTTTTAATTCCTGGGGACACAGTTTCAATACCATATTCATACCACAGAAAGAGTAGTGGTAATTTCTCAAGATACAATTTTTAGTTGGTGTCCAAGTTTTCTAATTGTCTCATCTGTTTGTTCAGATCCACCGCAGTCCTTATATTGCATTTAGTTGATAACCTCTTAATTTTTTTAATACATAACAATTCATCCTCCCTTCTTCCCTTTCATTTTTTCGATAGAATTTTCTACGTTTTGGATTTGGCTTCTTACATTTCTAGGTGGTGGTGAACATGCTCTTCCATTCCCTATATTTTCTATAAACTGATGGTGAGATCTGTAATAAAATCAAGTTTGGATATTTTTTTCCCAAGAATTCATGGTATTGAGTTTTTTTTAAAGTAAATGTGATCATGTTACTTCTGTAGAGAGAATAAAATTTTATTCTTAAATATTGGGGATAAGGCTGGGTGCAGTGGCTCATGCCTGTCATCCCAGCACTTTGGGAGGCTGGGTCTCTTGAGGTCAGGAGTTCAACACTTGCCTGGCCAATATGGTGAAACCCCATCTCTACTAAAAATACAAAAATTACCTGGGCATGGTGGTGAGCACCTGTAATCCCAGCGACTCAGAGGTTGAGGTAGGAGAATCACTTGAACCTGGGAGGCGGAGGTGAGTCAAGATTGCACCACTGGACTCCAAACTGGGCAACAGAGTGAGACTCCGTCTCAAAATAAAAAATTGGGGATAAAAGATAATAACATAAGGAAGTCCCCTTTTGGCTGATGGAACTGGATCACGTGTTGTGGTTTGTTCATCATAGACCAAGATATGATCTGACATTCTGCAGTTTATGAGGGTCAATATTATTTCAGTAGGAGCAGATTTGCTTTATTACTGAAATCCCTAACTTTTGTCATAGATGTATATATCCAGTCTTGATACATGTCAAGTATACTAAGTCCTTGAGCCCTCCATCCTGGTCCAGTGGACTGGCTTTTCTCTAGGCATCCTGTATTGCTGTTGTCTTAGGATCCCCCTTTACCATCATTTTAGAGACCCATTTTGCCTTTCTCTAGGCTTGGATCTCCCATGTTTTCACCTTACTTGGTTTATTTTTATTTTGTTGGAGTACGTTCTTGAACTTAAGGGCAAAAGAATACAAAAGGTAAATTTTGATACCTTGTATATCTGAAATGTTTATATTGAAGCCCTATACTTATTATCAAATTAGAATCCTATGCTGATAATCATTTTGCCTTGGAATTTTGGGAGCATTATTATTCCACTGTCTCCAAGCATCCATAGTTGAGGACTCCATTGCTTTTCCACCAGTCTGATTCTAGGTTTCTCAGGAATTTTCTCTCTGGAAACTTTCAGGATCTTTTGTCTGTTTTCATTGTTCTTAAATTTTACACAGATGTGACGTGCTGAGTCTGTTTGCATTATGGACTTTCGGTGGGCTCTTTTAATCTGAAATTCTAATTTCTCAGTCCCCATTTTCCTTGAATTATTTAATTTTCTTACCCCTCCATATTCTCTCTTCTCTCATTTTTGAATTTATTCAAATTTGGGCTTCCCTTGATTTCTATTGTACTTGTTTGTCTTGTTGCTATACTCTCTGGAATATTTCCTCAATTTTACATTCCAGCCCTTGCGTTGAGTTTTTCTTTCTTTTTTCCTCCTTGAGATGGAGTCAGGCTCTGTTGCCCAGGCTGGAGTGCAATGGCACAATCTCGGCTTTACTGCAGCCTCTGTCTCCCAGGTTCAAGCAGTTCTGGTGCCTCAACCTCCCAAGTACCTGGGATTATAGGTGTGCACCACCACGCCCGGCTGATTTTTGTATTTTTAGCGGAGACATGGTTTCACCATGTTGGCCAGGCTGGTCTTGAACTCTTAACCTCAGGTGATCTGCCTGCCCTGGCCTCCCAAAGTGCTGAAGTTACAGGCGTGAGCCACTGTACCCGGCCTTCATTTTGGATACAGGTGTTTTTGTTTTTGTTTTTTGACACAGGATCTTGCTCTGTTGCCCAGGTGGGAGCGCAGTGGCGTGATCATATCTCACTGGACCCTTAAATTCCTAGGCTCGTGTGATCCGCCCACCTCAGCCTCCCAAGTAGCTACGACTACAGGCCCACACCATCACACCTGGCTAATTTTTTTACTTTTTGTAGAGATGGGCACTTCATATGTTGCCCAGGCTTGTCCTGAACTCCTGGGCTCAAGCAATCTTCCCACCTCAGCCTCCCAAAGTGTTGGAATTGGATAGGAACCACTGTCTCTGGTTTTTTTTACACGAAGTTTTCGTATTTCTTTTGGTTTTTGTTTTCTGGGCTTTTGTTGTTGTTGTCGTTTGTGTTTGTGTGTTTTTAAATTTCCAAGAGCTCTTTTTTGTTATCTGGAGAAGATGATTATAGTCTGTTGCATATAGTTACTTTCTTCAGCTGTCTGGTAATCCTTGGCTGTTTGCTTTTTTAAGAGTGGAGTACTGGCCGGGCGCGGTGGCTCAAGCCTGTAATCCCAGCACTTTGGGAGGCCGAGACGGGCGGATCACGAGGTCAGGAGATCGAGACCATCCTGGCTAACACAGTGAAACCCCGTCTCTACTAAAAATACAAAAATTTAGCCGGGCGAGGTGGCAGGCGCCTGTAGTCCCAGCTACTCGGGAGGCTGAGGCAGGAGAATGGCGTGAACCCGGGAGGCGGAGCTTGCAGTGAGCTGAGATCCGGCCACTGCACTCCAGCCTGGGTGACAGAGCGAGACTCCGTCTCAAAAAAAAAAAAAAAAGAGTGGAGTACTATAAAAAACCAATTGGAAACTTCAAATGGGTGGTGTGTGTCAAAATTGGGCTTCACTGTGGGGTGTATCTGGTAGTGATTGTTCTTCAAATAACTCCTCACATTAATGTCTAGGTATTTTCTTAAGCGTTGACCAGAATTACTCAGAGAACAAAAGTGTCTGGTGTCCCCTGGTTCAAAGACACCTAGACTGTGAAGTCTGTTTTACCTTCAGAAAAATTAAAGGTCTGGCATGGTGGCTCATGCCTATAATCCCAACACTTTGGGAGGCAGAGATTGGTGGATTGCCTGAGCTCAGCCTAGGCAACCTGGCAACACCCCGTCTCTACCATAAATACAAAAATTAGTTAGGCATGGTAGCACACTCCTGTCGTCCCAGCTACTTGGGAAGCCAAGGTGGGAGGATCACTGGGGCCTGGGGAGTTGAGGCAGTAGTGAGCCGTGATGGCACCACTGCACTCCGGATGACAGAGCGAGACCCTGTCTCAGAAAAAAATAATGTTTAAAAAGAAAAAAAATTGCTACAGTGCTTTAAAGAGGCAGTTACTCGGGTAGATGGAGTGGAGAAGGAGATATGAGGGCCTAGCTGCTTCTTAGACTTCGAATCAGTCATCTTATTAGTCCCTATTTCCTTCCAAAGGTATCTAGTGCCACTAATTTAGTCAGTCAACCTTTCGGGAAGTTCTGTAATGTCAATCATGTTGCTTCTTATCTTTCCCTCCTTTCAGTTTAGGATTAAGTTTTCTTTCTTTTTCTTTTTTCTTTTCTTTTTTTTTTTTTTTTTAAGACGGAGTTTTGCTCTTGTTGCCCAGGCTGGAGTGCAATGGCGCAATCTCAGCTCACTGCAACCTCTGCCTCCCAGGTTCAAGCGATTCTCCTGCCTCAGCCTCCCAAGTAGCTGAGATCACAGGCATGCACCACCACGCCCAGCTAATTTTGATTACATTTTCTTGGTCTGCTAAGTTAGCTACTACTCTATTTGCCTTTCAATTGCCAAAATGTTACTGCTGTTATCTGGCCTTGTGTGTTCATGCCTATTTCCTTTATTCCCTTTGCTGTTTTTATAGGCTCTGAGAATTAAATTTTGTGCCTAAGCTATCTTTAACAAGATGTGACTATACAAATGTCTCAAGCTAAAAATCGGCAGCTACAAATAAAGCTGTAACCAAATTTATGCCAGAATTGTATAGATATCCATGGAGCTTACAAAAGGGGAGCATGATGAGCAAAAAATTGGCAATTTTTATAGTAGTGCCGTTTCAGGAGTGACAGATAATCTGGAAGACTTGTACATAATGATCACTAGAATCTTTTGAGGAGTAGTTTTACAGTAACCTGTGTAAAATCCTGAAGACTGCCCATATTTCTCATCTCTGATGTCATGCTCACTAGATAACTTTTTTTTTTTATTTTACAATTTAAGCTATTCTTTTACCAGAAAGGGTGTCCTAGGCAGGAGACACAGGTTATTTCAACTATTAGAGTGGAGCACTCTACCCAGTGTGCTAACAATAATAGTTGACATTCTTGGAGCACATATTGTGTACCAGGCAATGCTCTAAGCACTTTATATTATTAACTCATTGAAGTGTCACATCAGGTAGCTACTAGTTACAATTCCCTTCTCACAGAAGAGGAGAATAAATTAACATGAAGTAACTTGACCAATACCACACAGTAATGGGTGGAGCTCCATAAAATAATATGTTAATACAAATTAGTAAATTGGCCTTGTGATTTGTATTTGACTCTGTTCTTGTTGTGGAAAATGGTAGTCAAAGAGCCTGATGAATTCCAAGAATACTGGGAAAATGGAGCTTTTGGATATAGTCCCTGCTAGCAAACACTAGACATAATAGTACCACCTCAAGACACTCTGCCTGAGCAGACATGTGGCCCCTAGGATGTTACTTTCTTATTCTGCTGTCTTGGATCTTATTACTATTTATTTATAACTTGACATTTCCTAAAATTATTCTGTGGATTTGATTTTTTTTACTGCTTAAAAATGTTAAAATAGTTCAAATGTAGACAGAAAGATTGGTTAGAAAATTATCAAAACAACATAGCTCAAGTTTGTCTAAGAACAGGTACTTCTGGCCACTTACCTTGACCCTTATTTTACTTCAGTTGCTCTTCGCCAGGGATTGAAAGGGATAGTGTATGTGAACAGAACTTTCAAAAAGGTAAGTTTCTTTGTAAGTGAATTCTGTAAGAAGGGTGATAGATGATATATATAAAATGTCTCTTCATGGCAGGTAATACTGACTGCTTTTCCTCTTATAATCACTTTACCACTCCGGTATTAAAGACAGTTCTTCTAGAGATTCTACTTTAGATTAGAATAATGCAGTAGCTTTTTATTTTCTGTGGCAGGACTGCTCTGAGTATAAAATTTTTTGTGAGGTTGTATTTTCATTATTTATTGAGCTCAATTTTCTGTCTTTTCATTTCTGAACCAATAGGTCTTGGCTGTTCAACCATACTTTCTCCAGAAGGATCAGCTCAATTTGCTGCTCAGATATTTGGATTAAACAACCATTTGGTATGGAGCAAACTGCGAGCAAGCATTTTGAACACATGGATTTCCTTGAAGCAGGCTGACAAGAAAATCAGAGAATGCCATTGAATTTTTTAGGGGAAAAACTACAAAGTTCTAATTTAGCTGAAGGAAAATCAAGCAAAATGAAAAGGTAATTTTAAATTAGAGAACACAAAATGTATTAGTGAATAAATGCTTTTCTAGATCCATATTAATAAATATGAACACCTAACCTCTCCTTTCTTAGGTTAGACACCAAGATATTTCAGCCAGCCTTTATCATTCCTCTTATTTTATCCTTTTTTCCTTAAGTATTGGTGGTCACTACTATTGAGTTTCTTCCTTAACACTGATTGAATAATCTTAACTCCCTCAGCTAAAACTGGCATTACTGACTCCCAGCTATGTTTTTCCAGACTTGTATTTTCTTTTTTTTCCTCGAGACAGGTTCTTACTGTTGCCCAGGCTGGAGTGCAGTGGCGTGATCTCAGTTCACTGCTGCCTTCCCTCCTGGGCTCAAGCAGTTCTCCCACCTCAGCCTCTCGAGTAACAGAGATTATAATCTTGCAGCTCCATGCCGAGCTAATTCTATTTTTTGTAGAGATGGGGTCTCACTATGTCACCCAGGTTGGTCTCAAACTCCTGGACCCAAGTAATTCTCCTACCTCAGCCTCCCAAAATGCTAGGGTTACAGGCATGAGCCACTGTGCCTGGCTAGACTTATACTTTCAACTGTCCATTTCTCCCTGTACCTCCCATGGGCACTCATAAAAAACAGAATGCTCCCAACTTTATTCATCTTCCAAGCCTGAAACTCTTGGTATGCTCACTGCTGCCAAGTCAGAAGCTTGATTTCATCATTGATGTTTTTTTCACATTTCACATCTCACTCATCAAGTCATGTTGGTGTTAATTTCTAATTAACCCTTGAAATTGCCGTCTTCTCATCCTCCGTACAAAAGCCTCAAGTGAGGGTCAAATTCAACATTATCCTGATCTAGACAGTCCCCATTCTCAATCCACCCTTTTCCAAGTTGATTGCCCAAGGACTTCTAACATAATAAACTCTTTAACTCTTTTGCACCACAGACTTCTTTGGAAATATATATGCTGTTGACCCTCTCTGTAGAAAACTGCACACATAAAACTTACCAACAGATGTCATTGGTTCTTGGGTTCTCCTGAAGCCTATCCATGGTTTATAGATTAAGAATTGACGAGGTAGCTGGGCGCAGTGGCTCACACCTATGATCACAGCACTTTGGGAGGCTGAAGCAAGCAGATCACTTGAGGTCAGGAGTTTGAGACCAGCCTGGCCAACATGGTGAAACCCTGTCTCTATTAAAAATACAAAAATTAGCCAGCCGTGATGGCGGGCACCTGTAATCTCAGCTACTCGGGAAGCTGAAGCATGAGAATTGCTTGAACCCGGGAGGCGGAGGTTGCAGTGAGCCTAGATCACGCCACTGCACTCCAACCTGGGCAACAGAGCGAGACTCTGTCTCAAAAGGGAAAAAAAAAAAATTGCTGATGTGACCCATGAAGGGAAGTCATTTTCCTCGTAATTTCTGGACTGCCACACATAGGTATCTTTAGTTCTTCGAAGGCCCACATTTTTATCATTTAAGACCTATTTGTTACTAAGTAGAGCTTTATCTTCAATGTCTCCATGAAACCTTCTGTAACCACAGTGACTACAAGTAGTTCTTTCTCTATTGAATTGTAGGTCCAGAATAGAAGATGTCATTGTATACTTTACTTCCCTCACACTGTGTTACACTCTGATGTGCTATGCTTAGCTATCTGCCAGAGATTAGTAAATTATAAAACTCATGTGTACTACTTAAGTTTGTATCTTATGCTAGTTTATAAGAACAATTAAAAGGACTTAGAAGATTAACTTTGGTTTCATGGTCTCTGAAGTCACTGGCTGCTATTTCAGCTTGTTTACCCTTACCTAGCATTAAGACTGCATCTACTTCTGTGCAGTATATGAAAATTTTTAAACATTCATTTAGACTGGTAGATAGGACTGACCATTATAAATTGTCATTATCAATTTTTTTCCCTTTTTTTTTTTTTTTTTAAGAGCCAAGTTCTCACTGTCTCCCAGGCTGGAGTACAGTGGCATGATTATAGCTCCCTGCAGCCTTGAACTCCTGGACTCAAGCTGCAGCCTCTTGAGTAGCTGGGTGCATGTGCCACCATGCCCAATTATGAATTTCATCATTAGTTTCTTAGTGGAGTCGACATGTCCTCAGTTGTAAGTTCATCAGTGCTAAATAGTTGAAGGTATTTCTACTGTTTTGTAAAAGTAACTTAAGCCTACCTGGTCTGCTATCTTTTGAGTATACTTTCCACGGACTTGTAGGTAAACATAAATAAAAAGAGAAAAATTATCCCAATAATACAGTTTTTAACCTTTTATCATAAAGACATGCTTAGAATTGCTGTTAAGCTTTCTGAGATTTAACCACTGAAACTAACTAAAAGACAAAACACTTAGGTAAAGCTTCATTCAGTATCCACTCACCCAATAATGGTTTGATTCTAGGGCCTAGGAAAGTAGGACTGAACAAAGCCCTCACCCACATGGAATTTATGTTTTAGAGGGGAAAACAAACCATAAAAAGATAAACAGTATAAAATCAGGAAAGGATAAATGCATATGAAGAATCAAAATGAGGACAGTGATGGGGATAAGAGGGTAAAGTTTTTGAGGAAAGCAGAGCAATGATGTAAAAGCAAGACACACAGAGATAGGGAAATAGCTTTCCATACTAAGGGAACGGGAAATAAAGTTGAGTTTTGCCTTGCGGACCTCCAAACATGAGAATTGCTGGAGCTCTGTGAACAAGGATGAGAGTGGAAGACAATATAAGAAAAGGCTAGATCACTTAGGGCCTATAGGCCACACTGAAGTGTGACAGGAAAACTACTCAGTTTGAGCACAGGCCTGACATACTTTTGTGCCTCAATTTCATGAAGTGTGAAAATCGGACTAATACCACCTCATAAAGTTGTGAGAATTACATGAGTCAATATATGTAAGGCCCATCATGGCATACAAATGTGTTATGTAATATCTGTTGGGCAGACTGAAGAACAGTATGAGTGGAATTTATTCACCATAAAAACTGGAATTCTCTGGGCATGGTAGCTCATGCCTGTAATCCCAGCACTTTGAGAGGCCGAGGCAGGCGGATCACCTGAGAGATCAGGAGGTCGAGACCAGCCTGACCAACATGGGGAAACCCATCTCTACTAAAAAATAACAAAAACTAGCCGGGCATGGTGGCGCATTTGTGTAATCCCAGCTACTCAGGAGGCTGAGGCAGGAGAATCATTTGAACCTGGGAGGCAGAGGTTGTGGTGAGCAGAGATTGCGCCATTGCACTTCAGCCTGGGCAACAAGAGCAAAACTCTGTTTCAAAAAAAAAAAGAAAAGAAAAGAAAAAGAAAATTACCTGGAATTCAATATTGCCATCAGCTGATTTAATTTCTAAAAATATGAAGAAAGGGGCAGTGTAATGTGCCACGGAGCATCCAGAAACTGCCATTTCAGCCCAGCCAACCTTAGGAAGCCATTGAAAAGAGTTGTTTTTAATGGTGTTTTTACATCCAGCTTCCCACACCTCAAAATACTTGGGGTGGAATTGTTAATCTCACATTGCAGTACAGTGAAAATAGTGGAATGGAAATCAAGTTATAAAATGGAGCTAAATATTTCTTCTGCTTGCCTCTGAGTGGACAAGATACCGTAAGATACTGTACATGAGGTCGGGTGCGGTGGCTCATGCCTGTAATCCCAGCACTTTGGGAGGGCGAGGCGGGAAGATCACCTGAGGTCAGGAGTTCAAGACCAGCCTGACTGACATGGAGAAACCCCCTCTCTACTAAACACAAAATTAGCTAGGCATGGTGGTGCATGCCTGTAATCCCAGCTACTCGGGAGGCTGAGGCAGGAGAATTGCTTGAACCCGGAGGAAGGCAGAGGTGATGAGCTGAGATCAAGCCATTGCACTCCAGCCTGGGAAACAAGAGTGAAACTCCGTTGCCAAAAAAAAAGATACTGTACACAGAAGCTTCTCAAATCATAAATGGCTAAATCCATTAATATAAAAATACATTATGGATACTGATGAGATGGCTAATTCTGTCAACTTGACTGGGCTAGGGATGCCTTGATAGCTGGTCAAACATTTCTAGGTGCGTCTGTGATGGTGTTTCTGGAAGAGACTAGCACTTGAATCAGTAGACTTGAGTAAAGAAGACTGCCTTCACCCATGTGGGTGGGCGTCATCTAATCCATTGAGGACCTAAATAGAACAAAAAGGGGGAGGAAGGGTGAACTGCTGGGACATCCATTTCGTGCCCCCAGACGTTGGTGCTCCTGGTCCTCAGGCCTTCAGACTAGGACTTACATTATTGCCTCCCCTGATTCTCAAGCCTTTGGGTTTGGAACTACACTGGCTTTCCTGGGCCTTCAGTCTGCAGAAGGCAGACTGTGGGACTTCACCTCCATTTTGCAGAGCCAATTTCTCATAATTTCCACATATCCTATTGGTTCTGTGTTTTTTAGAGAACGAATACAGCCTACTATGTATATGTGAGACTCTCGGAATACAAAGATGAACAAAATTAACCTTCTGCCCTCAATTAATGTTGGAGTCTCCAGAGGCAGACAATTTCAAAACACCATATTAAGTGTTAACATGGAATTAACAATACGGTATTGTGAATACACAGAAATAGGAAGGGCTGTCTGATCTCTAGAAAACAATTGTATACTGTGAATGAAATAATTCTCCACAGTCTATACTCAATCTCTCTTAGCTTTCCATAATTTTCTTCAGCAAACTTACTGCTACCATAGTACATATTTATTACCCATCTCTCCCAACTAGAAAATAAATTTTGTATTACACTGGGTTGTCTTCTTTGTTGTCAGTTGTATCCCAGCAACTGGTGTAATACATGGCACTGGCATATACAAGACATTCAAACACTTGTCAAATGAATAAAAGTGCAGATTCCAGGAGGTAGGGGGACACATAACCACACAGAAGTTAGAGATGACTAGCATGCAAGGGGGCTAGGAAATGAGTAAGGAGACCTATTTGAGTTGGGGAGGTGGCAAGCAGAGGCCAGATCACAAAAGCCCTTACTGCTAGTCTTTGTAGTTCGGATTTTATCAGGAGGTTAGGAAAGTGGCATCAGATACATGCTTTAAGAGATCAGTCTGGTGTTTTTCCCACCATCTGAAAACAGAAGATGCCATCTATGAGTGGGACCTCACCAGACAATCTTTCCATCCTTCACAATGTGAGATGTAAATTTGTTGTTTATTTAAAAAAACAAAACAAAACAAAACAAAATGCCACTCTGGTTTGGAAGATTCCTGTTTCAAAAATGGCAGGTTAAGCCCCAAATTTATAGGCTGTTTGCCACAAAACTCCATTGAAATGACATAAGACATAGAAACAAGTCCACAGCAGCAGAATTCTGAGCATTTCTAAAAGCTACAAAATATATGGGATCAGAATGATATAGAAACCAAAATTACCAATTCTTATATAAAGTCAATGTTCTAAAAAGCAATACTAGTGCAGTGGCTCTTAACTTGGAGGGGATAGTGGATATAGACACCTTTGGAGAATACAGTGGAATCTACATTTTCTCAGAATAACAAAATACAACAAAATGTTGGTTGGGTATACCCAATTTTCTCACACAGCATTCTCATCTGGAGCTCCCATCCCCTGAAATCTAAACATAACTGGCTTGAAACCTTTGACAATTCTAGTCAGTAAAAGTCTAAAACTCTTCTCATGATTTTTACTAATTGACAAGAATTACACCCTCCAGCACCTACAGTTCAAGCCACCTTTCATGCTGTTTGCATTGTATATACTGCAAGGACCAGACAAAAATATGGCAGGACACCATATGCCATATCAGGAGCTGGGCAGTTTCTGCCCTCAAGGAACTCACAGATTAGGTAAGGAATGTGAAGCAAAAAATGCCAACTGTGTGCCAGGCAGTATGCTAGATCCTAGGGATACTGCAGTGAGCAAGGTAAATATGGTTCCTTGGCCTCAGAATTACAGTCCATACAGAGTGAGATAACCCTTAATTGATTATCAGTGCTCAGAAGTAGACAGAATCTCCTATAAGTGGTCTCCCAACCTTTTTGGCACCAGGGACCGGCTTCAGGGAAGACAATCTTTCCACAGGAGTTGGACAGTTGGTTTCAGTATGATTCAAGCTCATTACATTCATCATTGGATTCTCATAAGGAGTGAGCAACCTAGATCCTTCACATTCCCAGTTCACAATAGGGTTTGAGCTTCTGTGAGAAGCTAATGCCACAGCTGATCTGACAAGAGCTCAAGCCGTACTGCCCACTGGCCCACCAGTCACCTGCTGCTGTGCCGCCCGGTTCCTAACAGGCCACAGACCGGTACCAGGGTTGGGGACCCCGTTCTAAGAGGATGCAATCAATTAAGGGTTATCTCACTCTATATGGACTATAATTCTGAGGCCAAGGAACCATATTTACCTTGCTCACTGCAGTATCCCTAGAATCTAGCATATTGCCTGGCACATAGTTGGCATTTTTTGCTTCACAAGGTTGCCCAGTCTGCAAGATCAAATGTTTCCTCAAAGTAACTTTCAACGTAGAACCAGAAAGACTGAAAGACAAAGAAGTTAGCAAGGTCAGGCACAGTGGCTTAGGCCTGTAAATCCTGTACTTTGGGAGGCTGAGGAGGGCGGATCACTTGAGGTCAGGAATTTGAGACTAGCTTGGTTAGTCTCAAACCAACCCAAGCATAGTGAAACCCCATCTCTACTAAAAATACAAAACTTAACCAGGCACGGTGGCTCATGCCTATAGTCCCAGCTCCTTGGGAGGCTGAGGCAAAAGAATCGCTTGAATCCAGGAGGTTGAGATGGCAATGAGGTTCAGCCTGGGTCACAGAGCTAGACTACGTCTCAAAAAAAAAAAAAAAGAAGTTAGCTAGGTTCCTGAGGGACAGACGGAGTAGCAGAAGTTGTAAAAGTCATGACAAGATATGAGTCTGAAAAGCAGGCCATTCAATAAAATACAACATTCACATCAAGTGTATCTCTCACATCGTCTGGGTGTGGTGGCTCATGCCTGTAATCCCAGCACTTGGAGAGGCTGTGGTGGGAGGATTGCTTGAGCCCAGGAGTTCCAGACCAGCTTGGGCAACACAGCACGATTCCCGTCTCTTAAAAAAAAAAAAAAAATACTCACACCAAGTGTACCCAATAGATACCATTCCGTTCGTACACCTGAACACATCTTGATACTAAGGTCGTAAGCAAACCCTAATATTTTATATCTCTAGAACAAATATAGTATCCCTATTTCACAGTCGGGAAAAAAGACTCCCAGAAGCTAAGTAACTTGTTTATTGTCAGGCATCTAGTGAGTCGCAGAGCCAGGAACTGACCCCGGGCATTTTCACCCCATTACCCTTTCAGCTTATTGCCGACTGCTCCCGAACGGAGCGAAAATGACAGGCAGAGGGTTTCACCAAACCCTTTGTAATGGGAGATTCTTGCCTTCTTACCTTTCCTCACGTTTGCTTCTCTGCCAGAATGTCCTCCCCTACTTTCCCCAGAACCCAAGTTCTCCTAATCATCTTTCAAGATTCCTTTCCCTCAACCACCGACAAGCCGTGCCTATTTCTCCTTCAAATGACTCCCTACGGCTTCTAGTTGGTAGTCTTTCATTTACCACCTCATAGTCCTTTTATTTATATCCCACAAATGATCGTCTGGGCCCGCACCGTGGGACCGGGACGCTGCCTCGACCATGGCGGTCTCCTGGAAACACGCTGCTTTGAACCCAAACTGGTGACCGTTTCCCAACCCCGTCCGGGAGTCCGACGCCTCTTTCTCCAGGCCAACTTCAAGTGAGGTGCATCAACTCTATCCGTGCAAATTTCTTGCCACGAGAGCAGAAGATTACGGTCTCTGATGCTGCCTCAGGGTTGAAGACGCTCCCTACGCTTAGCAATCATCAACTTCCTCCTCCTCTTGGCAGCCTTAGAGATCCTCTTCCGGGGCAGAGGTCGCCCCGCCCCGCCCCTCGTCTCCTCCAAGATGGCGAGTGGCGGCAGTGGGGGGGTGTCAGTGCCTGCGCTGTGGAGTGAAGTGAACCGGTATGGCCAGAACGGCGACTTCACGCGCGCTCTCAAGACCGTCAATAAGAGTAAGTGTCGGGGTGGGCACTGGGGCGGGCCCAGGCCGGCGGGAGGATGCGGCCTGTTTCCGGCGCGCGAGACCACCTCGCGCGGGAGGCACGGGAAGGGGAGACCCCCGAAACCCCCCCGACCATTCTCCCGCCGGCTCGGGCCCGAACGTCCGGGAGACGCAGGTCTCACCCCTCGGCTTCACCAGGTCAGCCTGGGGTCCCTGGTTGCTTAGAGCCACGTGTACTTCCCTCTTTACCCCCCGCGGGAAGCGAGGGCAGGTTTTAAAGAGACCGCAGCTCTCGGAGCCCATTTCAAACTGTTTTCTTATTTGACTCCCTCTTTGCTGTTTTATTTCACAAATATTCCAAAGTGCCTCCTTTTCTTCTTCATCTTGAGCGCAGTGATCAGGACTGTATTACTGAGGGAGCTTGTTCTCTTTGGCCGCTAAAGGGGGAGGAACCTGCTTGGGACACGTAGTTTAGAAGCTGGTGCTGACCGGGTGGAAGCTGTACGTATTCTACTGAGCGAGAGGAAAGGGCTGGATCTGGATGTCAGGCCTGTCATTCCCACAGATGGGATCTCTTCAGTGTTATTAAGTTAGGAAATATGTGTGTGGAAGCACCAACACTGGATAAATGTCGGAAGAAAAGTTAACCTGTTTTTTTTTTTTTTTTTTTTTTGCCTTGTAAGGGATAGTTTAGGGTTTTACTGCCTTTGTTGTGAGGTTTCATTCATCATATCGTTTTGTTCTTTACTACATACCTACATACCTGGAATGTGGCATGGCCATGCTACTTAATGTTCTCGGTGGTGCGCAGTTCTTCTCTAGTGAAGATACAGCCTGTGCATGTTATATTTGGAAATGTAATTACCAAGGCACGGCTTAGCTGTTCGGAGTAGTATTAACCTAAAAGGTGTGTCAGTAACATAGAAAGCTGTCTAAATAATTTTAAACACTCTAGTACTGGGTTAACGTGAAAAGTAGTGATTGTGCCCACAGTGCACTTTTGGTGATTTCAGACATTGAGGAGAATAGCTACGAATTAGAATTTATCCCTAAATTTGTTTGAATTAACTCTAGCCTTCCAAACAGTACTATGTACTTAGTAGCAGTGTAGTATTTTGCAGGAATTCTTTTAATCAGCAAAGGTTGTCAACTTGTTCACCAGTATGTTTTCTTAATTGGTAGAAATTCTTGTGATTCTTTGAGAATTGGACTTCTGTAGTTGCACAGGAACAAGAGTAACGATGATCCTGGTCATTTTAATACCGAACAGTTGTTAACATTGAAACTTGCCACCTGAGTTCTTCCTTATACTTTGGTCATCTTAGGTGAAAAGGGAAAATTTTAATGATTTTTGGAAACGTTGCCAGCAAGATAAATTGCCTTTGCATTATACTTTATAAAATTTTTCCGAAATATTCTCATTTCGTATTTTCAGTAACCTTATTAAATAGGTAATGCTTTTCTAATCATTTTGTAGCTCAGAAAACTAAGATTTGGCTGTTAAGTGATATACCCAAGACCTCAAGGCATTTAGTGGCAAGCTTGCACCAAACCTAGGTCATCTGCTTCCAAATTCTACCTGAACTGTTTCCCTGTGAAGTAATGAACTATACAGAATGTAGCATGCATTTCAAGATGAAATATCTGGAGAAATTGCTTCTTTCTTCTTTATTTCACTGCACTTTTTTGGTACATGCATACCAGGCATCTTTATCTCATTGAAAATTTAAAACTCTCCTTACTGTCACTTCTTAAGTTAAAAGTGAAGATTAGTTATTTTCTGGGTTTGTTTTGCTTTGTTGCTGTTTCTTCTAGTTGTTCTGACCAATTATTTCTGCTGCAATAAAATTAGAAATTTAGCTTTCAGAGAGACAGGATGAGAAAATTTAGTAAAAATGTGAAAAGGAATGGATTTAAAAATGACTTTCCTAAAATTGTTCTCTAGTACTACAGATCAACAAAGATGATGTAACTGCCCTGCATTGTAAAGTGGTATGCCTTATCCAGAATGGAAGTTTCAAGGAAGCTTTGAATGTCATCAATACTCACACCAAAGTGTTAGCCAAGTAAGTGATTCAGTTAGTTGCTTGTACAGTTATTAGAAACACTTAGTATAGCTATAATCTCTTCCATGTTTTTTTCCCCAACTATTTGCTGATTTTTTTTATCTTTCCTTCCTTTTTTTCCCCTTTTGCTTGTCAATAATGTTTCTGAAACTGGGAGGAATACTAGTAACTTCGGTTTCTTTTAGCCTTAGAGGGTATATTTTTTGTTTGTTTTAACCATTGTGTTTCCTTTGAACCACTAAAGAGGTGAACCATAGAGAGTTGTGGGGCATAATTATGAGTCCTTGGAGGATGTAGGGAGAATAACTCAGTCAAAGTTTCTTTACTGTTACACCTAGGCTCCAAAAAAAAGTATTGAAATTAAATTTGAAGCATATTAATGGGATACTGGTTTATAAGGTGCAGAACAATATACAATATATTTCCTTTTGCAAGAGGAGGAGGATGTAAAAATTTATATATCCATTTACCTGTATTTGCAAAACAAACAATATAAAGAGAAACAATGAGTAAATAGTCATTTGTGGGAGGCCAAAAGAGGGCAGATCACAAGGTCAGGGCTTTGAGACCAGACTGGCCGATATGGTGAAACCCCATCTCTACTGAAGATACAAAAAATTAGCTGGGTATGGTGACAAGCATCTGTATTCCCAGCTACTCAGGAGGCTGAGGGAGGAGAATCGCTTGAACCCAGGAGACGGAGGCTGCAGTGAGCTGAGATTGCACCATTGCACTCCAGCATGGGTAACGGGGAGACTCCGTCTCAAAAAAAAAAAAAGTCATTTGTAAGAGGTAATAGGAACGGGTTAGATTTGGGTAGCAGTGGGAATAAAGCCCCTTACTGTACATCTTTTTCTTTTTATATTTGAGCCGTATAAATGTGTTACAGAGATTAAAAATTAATTTTAAACTTTATTAAAAATAAAAAGGAAATGGAGGCAATGCTGCTTTTCTCCTATTAAATATGTTTGTGCTAAAATTCAGTGTCTTGATTTTGGGCTATTTTTGTGAGAGACATTTTCAAAAACATTTTGTCAATGAGTCTTGGATAAAAGTATTTATAAATTTTTTTTTTTTTTTTTTGAGACGGAGTCTTGCTCTGTCGCCCAGGCTGGTGGAACCTCCACCTTCCAGGTTCAAGCGATTCTCCTGCCTCAGCCTCCCAAGTAGCTGTGATTACAGATGTGCACCACCACACCGGGCTAATTTTTGTAATTTTAGTAGAGACAGGGTTTTGCCAATGTTGGCCAGGCTGGTCTTGAACTCGTGACCTCAAGTGATCCGCCCGCTTCGGCCTCCCAAAGTGCTGGGATTACGGGCATGAGCCACCGCACCTGGCCCAAAAATAAATTTTTTTGTTAGGTAAGTAAATAAAGGACATTGGCCTTTGCTTTAATAAATATTTTTCCTCATGGATTATGGTTGAAACATCATCAATGAGGTATCACATTAATGTAGATGAATTTTTAAGTGTGTGTATGTTAGTAGTGTTTACCGGTTGTTTGATTACAGGTACTTCTTTTAAGATTTATAGTTATTTTTTCTTTGCTAATCATTTGTTTCTTAAACAAGTTTAAAGAAGCATTATATGGCTTATTGTTTTGTTAATGAATTTAAGAAACTTCCAAAACAACCCATTTAAAGCAGCCTTCAAATTATCTTTGTATCTAAGACAATTACTTATTTAGCAGATTAATGATTTCCTTCTTAAATGTTTATTTTAATAAGAATATCCATGAAAGAAAGGCTAGGGAAACTGATATATGCTTAATTATATGTTTGATAGACATTTACAAGCTATCTGATATTTAGATAAGTCTCTAACCTTTGTCAGTTTTCTCATCTGTTATCAGGACTAAATCCAGTGCTTAGAGCGATGTTCTATATATTGGGTGCATTGCATTGTTAGATAATAATCAGATACTGGTTTTTTTCCTTCTTCAGTAACTCTCTCTCCTTTGAAAAGGCATATTGCGAGTACAGGCTGAACAGAATTGAGAATGCCTTGAAGACAATAGAAAGTGCTAACCAGCAGACGGACAAACTGAAGGAGCTTTATGGACAAGTGGTAATTACTGCTTTTAAATACATGTTGACAGTGATCCTGAGTGAGCATGACTACCTCTAGCAAGGAGCAGGGTTGAGGAAACCCAGCCCATCCTGATGCTCCACAACACTAGCCACCAAACCAGTCCTTGAGGTTTGAACATAATCCCTCTTCTTGATCTTCATACAAATAGTTGCATATATAACATGCTATGAACAAATGACTTCCTCAGGTAATTAGGAAATCAAAGAAAATAAAAGAACTAATCTGTTTAATTTTGACTTTTGAGTTAGAAAGATAAAGCACATTGAGCTTGTATACTTCAACAGGTTTGAAATAGTATTTCACTAATATTGTATTCTAAATTTAAAATAAAGGATATCATGATAGATAAGAATTTAGATTATTCTAGCCCATGAAATCATGAAAATGTATTTTGAGACATAAAATTAAACCTAACGTAAAATGGGGCTGTTAATGACAAGAGGACAGAAATGTGTATATTAGGCCGGGCGCGGTGGCTCAAGCCTGTAATCCCAGCACTTTGGGAGGCCGAGACGGGCGGATCACGAGGTCAGGAGATCGAGACCATCCTGGCTAACATGGTGAAACCCCGTCTCTACTAAAAATACAAAAAACTAGCCGGGCGTGGTGGCGGGCGCCTGTAGTCCCAGCTACTCGGAGGCTGAGGCAGGAGAATGGCGTGAACCTGGGAGGCGGAGCTTGCAGTGAGCCGAGATCGCGCCACTGCACTCCAGCCTGGGTGACACAGCGCGAGACTCCGTCTCAAAAAAAAAAAAAAAAGGGCTTAATGAGTAGCCACAGGGAAGTTTGTTTTAAGCTTTGGTTCAATAACGACCAAGTCTTTACTCATGATAAGCCCAGACACAGATTGTATTCCCACTAATGAAAAAGTACCAAGGACAGGAGAGTGGCTAATGTTAGGGAATATAAATAAAGCTCAAATGCAAAGAATGATTGAAATTCTGTTCCAAAGCAACCCCAAGAGCCTCCCAAACTCTTCATGATGTCCTCTTGGTGAAGCAGCTACATGTTCCCGAAGGATATCACCCTATTCCTGGAGTCTGAATGGTGGCTGGAAGACCGTTACTTTTTTTTCTAGCCAGACACTATTCTCTGACTTACAGCATTGAAGGTAAAAGTTGAACTATCAAGAGCCCCTTCCAGACTCTGGATCTTGACTTTTAGGGAGCAAGAGGACGATAAGATTCTATNAAAAAAAAAAAAAAAAAAAAAAAAAAAAAAAAAAGAAATGTGTATATTATAGTTAACAAAACCCTCTTAACTTAAAGTTTTTCTTTTCTTTTTTTTTTTTAATGGAGTCTTGCTCTGTTGCCCCGGCTGGAGTGCAGTGGCACTATCTTGGCTCACTGCAGCTTCCAACTCTCAGGTTCAAGCGATTCTCCTGCCTCAGACTCCCGAGTAGCTGGGATTACAGGCATGCGCCAACTCACCCAGCTAATTTTTGTATTTTTTAGTAGAGACGGGGTTATGCCATGTTGCCTAGGCTCGTCTCAAACTCCTGGCCTCAAGTGATTTGCCTGCCTTGACCTCCCAAAGTAGTGGGATTACAGGCATAAGCCACCACGCCTGGCCTCCTCTTAAAGACTGTTAAATGTCAATTTAGGGCAAATAATGTTGTATTGAATGTATTGTTCTCAGGAGGTAGTATGGATTTAATAATACAAATGAGTTGAAGAAAGATTTGGACAAATTCATGGATTGTAGGTCTATAAAAAACTTTTAAGGTAAACTGGATAACTTTAGGGTAAATTCTAGCATTTTGAGGTTAAAGACATCAACCTGTGTCATACATAATGGACTAATTGACCTAGAGTGGCAGTTATTATTTTTTCAGCACAACTTGAATGAAATCGGTAGGAATTCTGTTGTGTCTGCTTGAGACTCACCTGTGTGATAGCTGGTTTCTAAGAAAGATAAAATGAAGATTATAGCGAACTCTAGGAAACATTGTCTTTTTCTTAACATTTAATTTTGTTCCTGTTTTAGTAATCATTTTGTGTTGTGGAAAAATATTTTTGTTGTAACTTTAGATCTAGATAACAGGGTTGAATTCTATAAAGGTGTTTTTCACAACCTATTTAGGCACTTTACTTTTTTTTTTTTTTTGAGACGGAGTCTGGCTCTGTCGCCCAGGCTGGAGTGCAGTGGCCGGATCTCAGCTCACTGCAAGCTCCACCTCCCGGGTTTGCGCCATTCTCCTGCCTCAGCCTCCCGAGTAGCTGGGACTACAGGCGCCCGCCACCTCGCCCGGCTATTTTTTTGTATTTTTTAGTAGAGACGGGGTTTCACTGTGTTAGCCAGGATGGTCTCGATCTCCTGACCTCGTGATCCACCCGTCTCGGCCTCCCAACGTGCTGGGATTACAGGCTTGAGCCACCGCGCCCGGCCTTAGGCACTTTACTAACTTCAAGAAGAAAGGTAAAGAAAATGACTTTTCTTGGCCGAGTGTGGTGGCTCACACCTGTAATCCCAGCACTCTGGGAGGCTGAGGCAGTCAAATCACTTGAGGTCGGGAGTTAGAGGCCAGCCTGACCATGGAGAAACCCCGTCTCTACTAAAAATACAAAATTATCCAGGCATGGTGGTGCATGCCTGTAATCCCAGCTACCTCAGGAGGCTGAGGCAGGAGAATCTCTTGAACCCAGGAGGTGGAAGTTGTGGTGAGCCGAGATCACACCATTGCGCTCCAGCCTGGGCAACAAGAGTGAAACTCCGTCTCAAAAAAAAAAAAAAAGAAAAGAAAAAAAAAGAAAGAAAATGACTTTTCTCAACCGAATCCTGCCTACAGATCCACAATATATTGAACATTCATTTTAAAAGTATTTTCAAAAAATAATTTATTTGGAAGTATGACTAGTACGTGGAACTCATTTAAAAATTATAAAACATAAACAGTTGATTGTTCCCGTTATGCTGAACTAGGATTCCTACTTAGTGGTTCCAAAAAACATTTGCATGGTATTAAAGACGTAACACCATATTTGTCTCTAATTTTTTTACTTGCTATTTATTATTCAGTTATACCGTTTGGAACGCTATGATGAATGCTTAGCGGTATATAGAGATCTTGTCCGAAACTCTCAAGATGATTATGATGAGGAGAGGAAAACAAACCTTTCAGCAGTTGTTGCAGCTCAAAGCAATTGGGAAAAAGTGGTTCCAGTGAGTATCCTTGTGGTATACCCATACAGTCGTGAAGTATTATTCATGTTTAGTATTTAACTGGTGTTTTGTCCCCTGACAGGAGAACTTGGGCCTCCAAGAAGGCACACATGAGCTGTGCTACAACACTGCGTGTGCACTAATAGGCCAAGGCCAGCTGAACCAGGCCATGAAAATCCTGCAAAAGGCTGAAGGTTGGAAGTTTGTTAAACTTACCTGTAAATATAATGTGCATATAACTTTGTAGAGTATCTTCTAAAATTGCACTGGACTTCTGTGAAATTATTAAATGGAAGTTATCGATGCAGTGACAATTTCTCAAAGTTCATGTAGTCTTTCTCTTTTTTTTTTGGCGGGGGATGCAGACAGAATCTTACTGTGTCACCCAGGCTGGAGTACAGTGGCACGATCTCGGCTCACTGCAACCTCTGTCTCCCAAGTTCAAGCAATTCTGCCTCAGCCTCCTGAGTAGCTGGGATTATAGGTGCGTGCCACCACGCCTGGCTAATTTTTGTATGTTTAGTAGAGAAACGGGGTTTCATCATGTTGGCCAGGCTGACCTCAAACTCCTGGCCTCAAGTGATCCACCCTCCACGGCCTTTCAAAGTGCTGGGATTACTGGCACTTTCTCTTTTTGACCATATCTCACCTATATTTCTAATCCCTAAGCCAGTCTATTAGTCTGTTTCCAACCATACCAGACCTTACGTTTGAATTTTGAGGAGCAGGTTTTGAACAAGTTACTATGAATGTTATGTGTAGGTTAAGTGAGTTAATGAATGTCAACCATTCACAATAATACATGGCATGATGGCATATAGTATAAGCATTCAGTAAATATTTTGTTACTATTATTATTGTTGTTTAACAGGTATTCAAGTAATAACATGGTGTGCCTATGTGTATACACACACACACACTACATTTATGTATTGATAGCACCATTCAAGCACTTTTTTTTTTTTTTGAGACAGAGTCTCGCCCTGGTGCCCAGGCTGGAGTGCAATGGCGTGATGTCAGCTCACTGCAACCTCCACCTCCCAGGTTCAAACAATTCTCCTGCCTCAGCCTCCCAAGTGGCTGGGATTACAGGCGTCCGCCACCACACCCAGCTAATTTTTGTATTTTTAGTAGACACGGGTTTCACCATGTTGGCCAGGCTGGTCTCGAACTCCTGACCTCGTGATCCACCTGCCTCGGCCTCCCAAAGTGCTAGGATTACAGGCGTGAGCCACCACACTTGGCCTCAAGCATGTTTTAGCTCCATTTGGTATGTTTCTTTATATAATATTTGCATGCTTTGAAGCTTTTTTGGTGGGGTTGTGGGCAGGGGAGGAACAGAGTCTTGCTCTGTCGCCCAGGCCAGAGTGCAGTGGCAAGAACTTGGCTCACTTCACCCTCCGCCTCTCAGGTTCAAGCATTTCTCATGCCTCAGCCTCCCAAGTAGCTGAGATCACAGGTGCGTGCCACCATGCCCAACTAATTTCTGTATTTTCCGTAGAGACAGTTTTCGCCATGTTGGCCAGGCTGATCTCAAATTCCTGTTGTCAAGTGATCTGCCTGCTTTGGCCTCCTAAAGTGCTGGGATTACAGCCGTGAGCTACCGTGCCCAGCTGAAGCTTTTAGTTAAGAAAAAAATTAATTGATTAGAAAACTATGTCTGGTATTAACACATGAAACATTTTGACTTTGCTTGTGCATACATTTTTCCCTGGAAGCTATAAAAGTAATGTAGGTACTGCAGTGATCATTGGGGTGGAAAAAAAGGTGAAACAAAGTCTGTTTTACTATTAAATATTAGGGTTAAAATGAGAGCAAAATTTTCCTGTTAAATGTTGAAAGTTAAAATAAGAACAAAGGTTAGAGCATCATGTGGAAAATCTGTTTCAGAATTATAATTTTTTGGCTGAGTGCAGTGGCTCATGCCTCTAATCCCAGCACTTTTGGGAGGCCAAGGCAGGAGGATTGCTTCAGCCTAGCAGTTCAAGACCAGCCTAAGTAACATAGTAAGCCTTCGTTTTTACAAAAATATATATATATATTTAGCTGAGTGTGGTGGTGCACACCTGTATTCCCAGCTACTTGGGTGACTGAGGCAGCAGGGCCTAGGAGGGCCTAAGAGATTGAGGCTCCAGTGAGCTGAGATCATACCACTGTATTTCCAGCCTGGGTGACAGAGTGAGACCCTGTCTCAAAAAAAAAAAAGAGATAATTATAATTTCCTGACCTCAAGTGACCCACCCACCTCGACCTCCCAAAGTGCTGAGATTACAGGTATGAGCCACTGCACCCAGCAGAATTATAATTTCTTGATCATACCCAATGAAGAACGTTCTCATACATTGTGGGTTTGAGTGTAAGAATAATACAGACTTTTCAGTGAGCAATTTGGTGATGTGTAGCAGATTTTAAAATTTACCACCCTTTGATCCAATAATTTCATTTCTAGAAACTTAAGGAAATGATTAGATAAATTTACACATGTATCTGTATGAATGTTCATTGAAGGGATATTCATAAGAACAGAAATTTAGAAACAGCATGAAGTTCTGTACTATTAAAGGATTGGCTAAGTTTTACCATAATCACAAAGTAATTACAGTCATTACAACCAATAATATTAAAAAAGATACAGTAATGTAAATCTATGTTTATTGTAACAGAGAGATATCCACAGGATATTGAATGGGGAAGGGAGGTTTCAAAATAGCATGCACAGTGTCTCACTTTCATTTTAAAATGCAGCTATGCATTTACATAAAACTAAGCCAGGTATGGTGGCTCACAGCTGTAGTCCCAGCTACTTGGGAGGCGGATGTGGGAGGATCAATTGAGCCCAGGATTTCAAGGCTGTAGTGAGCTGTGATGAAGCCTCTGCACTCCAGCGTGGGCAACAGAGTGAGACCCCCCAACTTTAAAAACAAAAAAAAAAATATTAAAAACTAAATAACTGAAATGCTAATAGTGTTTATCTCTGGGTGGTAGGATTATTTATTTTTATACTTTTCTATACTTGGTTTTTTGCAATTAATATTTACCACATTTGTATTTTTTGATGCACTTTACAAATATTTTTAGCATAGACACAACAAATGAAAGAAAAGTGCCAAAGAGCTAGGAAAGTCAAGGGACTGATAATATATATGTAGTATATTTGATGCTAACGTAAATTTCACAGTTGCTTGTTACTATGATTATCTTGGAATCTTCTGCCTAGAAATTTAGATCTTGCTCTTTGGAATAGTGAAAGAAATGGGATTTACCCAGCAATACTACTTTTAAAACAATTTTTTCTCCTATAGATCTTTGTCGCCGTTCTTTATCAGAAGACACTGTAAGTATTCCATCATTGTTAAACCAAAATTTTACACTTCTGACTATTAACATTACTGAGGCTTCATTGTACTATTTATTGACTTTCTTTGGAAGATGGTGATTAAGTAGGAATCACACTAGAAACCACCCTTTTGTATCAGTTATTTGATGAAGTCTATTAGAGTGAGAAATCACAATACAAAAAATTTTGGCATACCTTAAGCACTTGATTATATATTTATATAATGTAAATTTATTCCTCTATTTTAGGATATAGGACTAAGGTCTTTGAGGATTGGTCTGCTCATAGAAGTTCCCTGTGTATTTCTTATGTAGTGACATAATTCAACACTCCCAATTTACACTTTTGGTTTTTCTTTTTAAGTATAACAATATCTTACATACAATAGGTAAGCACTTTCATTATAGAGTCCTTAAAGTTGTTTTTTTTTTTTAACCAATCTCTTACCACAGCCAATCTTTTTGGCTCACAACTAATTAGACAATAATTTTCTTTAGGAATTTACCTTTACTGTATCTTTCTGAGTATTCAACATGATTTATGTCGAAATATGTCTCTTTTCACATTCAGAGTTAACTCTCTCCTGTTTTTTTTTTGAGATGGGATCTTGCTGTTTCACCCAGGCTGAATTGCAGTGGTGTGATCATAGGTCACTGTAACCTCAAACTCCTGGGCTCAAGCAGTCCTCTCACCACAGCCTCCTGAGTAGCACCACCATGCCCAGCTAATTCTTTTCTTCTTTGTAGAGATGGGGGTCTCACTGTGTTGCCCAGGCTTGTCTCAACTCCAGGCCTCAAACAACCCTCCCACCTCAGCCTCCTAAAGCGCTGAGATTACAGGCGTGAGCCACCATGCCCAGCCCATAGTTTTTCTCTTTAATATTTTTAGGTTTTATCATTTCCTCATCAAACACAACTGCATAATGGGTTTGGAAACAAACATACCTGACTCCTGGTCAGCAGATACTCACCAGGTGAGAGCAGGAGTGTTGGGTCATTAAAGGAGTGTTGTCTCCTAGTCTTGAGTATTCATTATACAGCCTTTTCAGAAGGAGAGGAGAAATGTGGATTAATCTGGAGCATCAGTTAAGAGAGCTACTACTTTAATTACATAATTTGTTCAATCATAGGATTAAAGTACAGAATTAGTTCCAGCTTTTGAAGTTTTTTTGTATAGTGTTAATTGGAATTTTCTAGTTTTTATAGTAGAGTTATAGTAGAGTAGAGAGAAAAGCATTTTTAAATGTGATTTTTATGAGAAAATTGTGTTTTCAGAATTTAGGGGTATCATTATAAAAAGATATACTTGCATGCTGGTTTTTTACTTAGGTTTTTTAATTCTTGGGCTTTAGACGATGATAATGATCAATAAATGGTATTCCTAAACTTATTACCATGTTCTTCTAGGATCTTTTTGCCTTTTTTTTTTTTCTTTAGATACTTCTTAGAAGTTGAAGTCTTTTTGCTATTTTCACTTAAACTTCTCTCTTGCTGGCAATTTCTAAAGAATTGACTCTAAAGGAAAATTTCTGAAATTATGTCTTCTTTAGGATTGTATCTCTTTTGAATTTTTGGGTTATTTGGTAAATATGTAGATCAGTTTGGAAAATTTATATGGGAAAATATTTCTTTCTCTTAGGATGGGACTGAGGAAGACCCACAGGCAGAACTGGCCATCATTCATGGTCAGATGGCCTATATTCTGCAGCTTCAGGGTCGAACAGAGGAGGCTTTGCAACTTTACAATCAAATAATAAAACTAAAGTGAGTTATTAAAAGGAAGTATCTTTTATAGGGATAGGGTTCTTTGTAAAGGTTTGTTTGGTTTTGACTGTTGCTTGTTGTTCACAGACCAACAGATGTGGGATTACTAGCTGTAATTGCAAATAACATCATTACCATTAACAAGGTATGGAATATTCGTGGCTTTCCTTACAGATATATTTTACCCTGAAAGCTCATCACCTTAGTTTTAGTTTTGTTCTAGGAGTTCTTTTTAACATGATGAAAAAAGTCCAGTTGTAGCAAAATCACAATGGAGAGTATTACTTAACTCTCCTAACGATAATGATGCTGCCAGGTATATCTGAGTAATAAAACTTTTTGTAGTAGATCCTAGAGTTTTTAAGATCCTCCCCTTTTCCCAGTGTATAATAATATAGAGACTCTCTCTTTGTAAAAGATATAAATTATTGGGGCTTTTAAACTTTAAGTATATGCATGTTTTATATGATTTCTTCATCTGTGGAATCTGAATGTGAAAGTGTTCTTTATATAATTTTTTCTTGGGTTTTCTTTTTTTAGGGGGTATAGACAGGTGTTCTTTCTCCTCCCCCACACACCATCCAATGTAAAATATTACAAATATATATATAAGCACTCTAACTTAGAGTACTGTACTAATGTCTTTAGCCACCATTTTTTTTTTTTTTTTTTGAGACGGAGTCTCGCTCTGTCGCCCGGGCTGGAGTGCAGTGGCCTGATCTCAGCTCACTGCAAGCTCCGCCTCCCGGGTTTACGCCATTCTCCTGCCTCAGCCTCCCGAGTAGCTGGGACTACAGGCGCCCGCCACCTCGCCCAGCTAGTTTTTTGTATTTTTAGTAGAGACGGGGTTTCACCGTATTAGCCAGGATGGTCTCGATCTCCTGACCTCGTGATCCGCCCGTCTCGGCCTCCCAAAGTGCTGGGATTACAGGCCTGAGCTACTGCGCCCGGCCTTTTTTTTTTTTTTTTGAAACAGAGTCTTGCTCTGTCGCCCAGGCTGGAGTGCAGTGGCACAATCTCGGCTCACTGCAACCTCTGCCTCCCGGATTCAGGCCATTCTCCTGCCTTAGCCTCCCGAGTAGCTGAGACTACAGGCGCCCCCCACCAACCCCGGCTAATTTTTTTTTTTTTTTAGTAGAGACAGAGTTTCACCACCGTGTTAGCCAGGATGTTCTCGATCTCCTAACCTCATGATCTGCCCACCTCAGCCTCCTAAAGTGCTGGGATTACAGGTGTGAGCCATCATGCCCGGCCAGGAACAGTCTTAATGGAAAATGTTGTATTTTCTTTTCTTTTTTTTTTTTTTTTTTTAAAGACTGTCACCCAGGCTGGAGTGCAGTGGTTCTGATATTACTCACTGTAGCCTCAGGCAATCCTTCCAAGTAGTTGAGACCACAGGCACACACCACCATGCCTAGCTAATTAAAAAAAAAAAAAAAATTGTAGAGACAGAGTCTTGCCATGTTGCCCAGACTGGTCTTTTAACTCCTGGGCTCAAGCAGTCCTCCTGCGTCAGCCTCCCAAATTGCTGGGATTCTAGGGGAAACAGAAGAGAGTATGTATTTGCTGGATAGTTTAAAAAGTAGATTAGATTGAATTATATCAGAGCCTTGGAAATCAAGTTTAAGAAAAGTCTGGCAGTGATGTGCACAATTAATTGAAGTATTAAAATAGTGATGTGAGAGAACCAGCTAGAAAATACGGTTTCTTTAGGATTGATTTATATGAGAGGCAGTTTCTTGCTGCACATTAAAATAGTTTCAAATTGGTTTGGAGCTCAACACTAAGAAAAAGTAGAATTTATTTTAGATTTCTTTACTTCCTTTTAGTCTTTAAACTGGTAGAAGACCTGTTTTAAAAAAGCACAGTGGTATCATGTATTTGCAAGTAAATACATTGTTTTACAAAGCTGGAGTATTGTGCACATAGTAGATACTCAGATGCTCAGTTTGTGCTTCTCAGGATGCAATCAGTGTGACTTCGTTTTCTCCCTTTTTTTGGAGATGTATGTGACTTTCGGTAATTCTTAAAAGGTCTTTCTTTGGGAAGATAACACTGTGCCCCTACATGGGAATTTTAGAAATTGAGCTTCTTTATACTTTTGCTTGGTTAAGAAGAAGGGACTTTAGGAAAGGAAAAACAGTAGATATGTTACATGAGTATTTTCTACTAAAAAAAAATGGGTTCAAAAGTGGTTACAGATGTGTTTCTGAGGTTTCATGATTTGCTTAGAGTGACTACAGGCATACTTCGTTTTATTGTGCTTTACTTTATTACACTTTGTAAGTTTTTCACATACTTAAGGTTTGTGGCAATCCTGTGTTGAGCATGTCTGTTGGCTCTATTTTTTTTTTTTTTTTTTTTTTTTTGAGATGGAGTCTCGCTCTGTTGCCCAGGCCGAAGTACAGTGGTGGGATCTTGGCTGTCTGCAACCTCCAGGTTCAAGCAATTCGCCTGCCTCAGCCTCCCGAGTAGCTGGGAGTACAGGCGTGTGCCACCACACACAGCTAATTTTTGTATTTTTAGTAGAGATGGGGTTTCACCATGTTGGCCTGGATGGTCTTGATCTCTTGGCCTCAGGTGATCCACACACCTCTGCCTCCCAAAGTGCTGGGATTACAGGCGTGAGCCACTTTGCCTGGCGATGTTGGTATCTTTTTTTTTAGCAGCATGTGTCCATTTCATATCTCTGTATCAGTATTTTTTAGCATTGTAGTGTTTTTAAATAAAGGTATGTACTGGGCCAGGCACGGTGGCTCACGCCTGTAATCCCAGCACTTTGGGAGGCCAAGGTGGGTGGATCACGAGGTCAGGAGATCAAGACCATCCTGGCTAACAGGTGAAACCCCGTCTCTACTAAAAATACAACAAATTAGCCAGGTGTGGTGACGGGCGCCTGTAGTCCCAGCTGCTTGGGAGGTTGAGGCAGGAGAGTGGCGTGAACCCGGGAGGCAGAACTGGCAGTGAACTGAGACCACACCACTGCACTCCAACCTGGGTGACAGAGTGAGACTCCGTCTCAAAAAAAAAGAAAGGTATGTACTTGTTTTCAGACATAATGCTGTTGCACACTTAATAGACTACAATATAGTGTAAACATAACTTTTATATGCACTGGGAAACCAAAAAATTTGTGACTCCTTCTATTGTAATATTTGCTTTATCGCGGTGGTCTGGAACCAAACCCGAAATATCTCCAAGATATGCCTGTATTTTGAAGAGAAGTGAGTTACTTTTTATTTATCATCTAAATTCTAGAGGGCATAGCTTGTAGGAATTGTCAAATTAGGTATTTTTGTAGTCCTAATACACTGCAATTTGTGCTGTCCCTTTTTTCCTTCAGAAAGCTCAAAATAAGCAATTAATAGTGGAAAAATAAAACAAATCTTGTTCTCCATTTCTTTAAAGCAGTGCACTTGTTAAACCTTTTTATACCTAGGAAGCCTCCTTTGAGAAGGCTCTAAAAGGAGTGGGCGTAGATTCTGGGATAACTGTGTATACAAGTAGATTTGAACTGCAGAGATTTTGTTTACTTCTGTGAACCAAGATAACTTTATATACATCTTATTAGCTTAGGCGCCCCAGTCAGGTAGATAGATTCAAGCTCTCCTGCTGTATTTGTATAAAGTTAATTAAAAAAGGAATAAGTTGAAATCTGAGATTCTGTTAATGGTGGATAAATTTTTTTGTTAGGACCAAAATGTCTTTGACTCCAAGAAGAAAGTGAAATTAACCAATGCGGAAGGAGTAGAGTTTAAACTTTCCAAGAAACAACTACAAGCTATAGAATTTAACAAAGCTTTACTTGCTATGTACACAAACCAGGTGGGTAATTACCTTTGGTGTCATGGCTAAACCTTTTGTAATATGGTGTATGAGGAGTAATAGGGATATTAGTCTAATCTGTTTATAGTTTTTGTTTGTATTTTGTCATCGACTCATAAATATATTTTTTTCCCTCCTCAAAATATTATATATATTATTGGCCGGGCACAATGGCTCACGCCTGTAATCCTAGCACTTTGGGAGGCTGAAGTGGGCGGATTGCTTGAGCTCAAGAGTTCAAGACCAGCCTAAGCAACATGGCGAAACCCTGTCTCTACATGGTGGTGCATGCCTGTAGTCCCAGCTACTCTGGAGACTGAGGCAGAAGAATTGTTTACAGTGAGCTGAGATTGTGCCATTTCACTCCAGCCTGGGCGACAGAGACTGTCTCTAATAAAAAGAAAGAATGTTATATGTCATAGATTTTATTTATTAAGCAAGTAATTTGCCCAATTTCTTATAAGGGTGTAGGGTTGACACCTTTTAAGGGGAAGAAAACAGTATTCACACCTTTAAATGAGATAACTTTCTCGTTACCTTATTTCTAATCTGAATTAAGATAAAATCATCAAAGATGCTGGCCATGATTATAGATTTAAGACCCATCTTTCATTTTTGCTGTGTATAATCACATCAAGTTATAAATGTTAAGGAGGTCAAGTCTAACTCCAGTAAGCATTCTAATTCTAATTTTATACTCTTTTAGAGCAGAAGTTTTAGTGGGAGAGAGAGGCAGTAATTTTTTTTTTGTTTTTTGTTTTTTTTTTTTTTTGTGGAGACTGAGTTTCGCTCTGTTGCCCAGGCTGGAGGGCAGTGGCACAATCTCGGTTCATTGCAAGCTCCGCCTCCTGGGTGCACGCCATTCTCCTGCCTCAGCCTCCCTAGTAGCTGGGACTACAGGTGCCCATGACCACGTCCAGCTAATTTTCTTGTATTTTTAGTAGAGACAGGGTTTCACCATGTTAGCCAGGATAGTCTTGGTATCCTGACCTCGTGATCTGCCTGCCTCAGCCTCCCAAGTCCTGGGATTATAGGTGTGAGCCACCGTGCCCAGCCGAGACGCAGTAATGTTTCTATTATTTAGAACTGAGTCAAGTTATTCTTAATAATTTAACAAACAATACATATGCATTTTGTTTTTGAAGCAAATGCTTATACTTGATGTGTTTGATTTTTTTAAACAGTTCTAGAATTTAGGCATCCAAGTAAATGTTTAGAATTTCTCCTTTACTAAAGGCTTTTAGAGTTCATAGATTAAATTCAATAAATAGAAATCATTTTCTTACAAGAAAAAATTGAGAATAGATATTGTAAACTGATTCTCTTATCCTAGGCAGTTCTTTGGTTAATATTTGTTTCAACTAATTTTCCCATGTTTCTTTTCTTTCTGGTCATTTAGTGTTTAATTTCATTAACCAGTTTATTTTTGTTGTGGGGGTTGGGTATCTTCTAGGCTGAACAATGCCGCAAAATATCTGCCAGTTTACAGTCCCAAAGTCCCGAGCATCTCTTACCTGTGTTAATCCAAGCTGCCCAGCTCTGCCGTGAAAAGCAGCACACAAAAGCAATAGAGCTGCTTCAGGTAAAATAATTACTTGAATGAGGTGTCAGGCATTTGCAGCCTTGTTTCATTTTCATTGTGTTGTAATAACCTACAAGCATGTAAAGTTAATGGGAAATCTAATCAGAAATGTACCACTACACAAATTTCAGTGCCATTTTAGTCAACAGCTTTGTTTTATATAAATTTCTATAATGTAAATATTTGTTATAAATGCTAAAGAATGCTGTTTTGTTTGGAGATCTATTTAACCTGAGTTAGGGGATTGTTTCAGGGGCAATAACCTGAGTTAGAGGATTGTTTAGGCATGTATAATTCTAGAACATGCTTAACCTCTTTTGCAATTATCTGATCTCCACTGAGTTCCACTCCAGAACCTCAATTATGGAGATACTGACTTTGTTTTTATCAGCCTAAACCAGCTATTATATTGCATATTTAAATTTCTTGAATATAAACTACATTGGAAAGTTGGACAGGTACGATTAGGATCATCCGGACAGACACAATTGCTTAGCAGGCACACTCAGTGAAGAGATACTGCCCCTTCTCTCCCCCCAACAAAAAAAAAAATCTATTTAGTAATCTTTATTACAGTTGACACTTTGTATCCTTGAGTTTTGCATCCAAGAATTCAACCGGCCATGGATTAAAAACTTTGTGGGGGTCGCCTGGCGTAGTGGCTCACGTCTGTAATCCCACCACTTTGGGAGGCCCAGTCAGGCGATCGTCTGAGGTCAGGAGTTCAAGACCAGCCTTGCCAACATGGTGAAACCCCATCTCTACTAAAAATATAAAAAATTAGCTGGGCATGGTGGCACATTCCTGTAATCCCAGCTACTTGGGAGGCTGAGGCAGGAGAATCACTTGAACCTGGCAGGCGGAGGTTGCAGTGAGCCGAGATCACGCCACTACACTCCAACCTGGGTGACAGAGCAAGATTCCGCCTCAGAAAAATAAAAAAGCACATTTTGGGGTTGGAAATGTATGATTGCCTCTGTACTCAACATATACAAACTTTAAAAATCATTATTCCCTAGATAATATAACAACTATATACATAGCATTTACATTATATTAGGTATTATAAGTAATCTAACAATGATTTAAAATGTATAGGAGTACGTGTGTAGGTTATACGCAAATACTGTACTTTTATATAAGGGACTTGAGCATCCTTGGGTTTTGGAATGCGGGATGGTTCTGGAAGCAATACCCCGTGGCCGAGGGATGATGGATTTCTCTGTTAGTGACTTACAGAAAACTTGACATTATTACACTTACTTTTAGAGCATACTTTTAAGAAAAAAAGTGGGCGTTGAATAAAAATTTTCCCAAGTTAAGATTTTGACCAGCAGCCAGAAGTTTAATATTTTAAAACAATTTAAAATCTTATGTAGCTGAGTTAAATAACTGTAATGTATACAATTAGATGTGTAAATTAAATGTGATTTTTTTTTCCCAAACTAAAAAAATTTAGGAATTTTCAGATCAGCATCCAGAAAATGCGGCTGAAATTAAGCTGACCATGGCACAGTTGAAAATTTCTCAAGGTATTATGGTTTTCATCGTGGTTAAAATATTTTAATGAAAACATGGTTGAAATGATTCTACAGTTGTGAACTATGTGATTTTAAGTTTTTTGTGTAATGGTAAAGCATAATAATTACTGTTTCAAACATGCAGCTAGATTGTATGATCTCCAACAGATTTAGTAGTGAGGTAATTGCCCCTTTTCACAGATTATTCCTAAATTATTAGAATGATTCTCAATCTGTGCCTTGAAAGTTCTGAAGCAAAGAATTCCTCTGTTCCAAAAGACCATACATACTACTCAAATTGCCTGAGTATGTCACATGCAGAAATGCTTATGTCTGTCACTTGGTAATATTTGTATGACTACTTTGCATCATAGTTTTCAGAATTTCTTAGCTTGGCCCTTCATTCTTACTTTGTTTTACACTTTGCCACCTATGTCTTTGGGCTTGGGGAAAGGTAATAGAATTTAACAAGAACTGATGTGTTTGAATCTTAAAACTGCCAGTGTTTTTGTCTGTGGTTTTGATCTAACTTTGAATATCTAGAGCTGTGTTGCCCGGTTTGGTAGTCACTAGCCACATGTAGCTATTTTAAGTTTAAATTAGTTAAATTAAATTTAAAATTCAGTTCTTTGATTATGCTAGCCACATCTTAGAAGTTTAGTAGCTATGTGCAACTAGTGGCTGCAATATTGGACAGCACAGATATAGGACATTTACATCATCACAAAAGGTTCTGTCAAACAGCTCTGGTATAGAGTGTGGATTTTCGATGGGGGTGACAATTCATCACAAAAATCTTAAATATTACAATGGCTGAAATGAAAATTTTATGAGTTGAAGGAGAGGAGTTGGCAGTTAGGGAAAAAATGTTTAAAATGTCCTTAGTAGGGCAATAATGAAAACAAGGTTGAGACACACTGCAGATCTCCCTCTTATCCAATTCTCACATTTCTTTACTTTCCTTGTCTCTTTTTCCTTATTCTTAGCCTTGTCTCCTCTTCTTTGCCCTTTCCTTGATCTTTCCTCCTCGTGTGTTTAGTTTGTTTTTTCAAGGATGATTTATTATCTTGAAATTCCTGACAGTCTGTCATGGTTTTTTGTTTCTATTTAAAGACTAGAAATTTTGAGTTATTGAGGTTTGCAGTGAGTACAAAATCAGAATTTAACACCGTAGGAAATTTTCCATTACACTCATATCTACAGTAACATATTTCAAGGCCTTTAGGGAAGGACCCCACTTTCAAGTTACAGCCCAAAAAAGAAGAAATAGAACTCAACAGACTGGGAGTTAAGAGACTTCTTTTCTGGTAGCAGCTCTGCCATTAACTTTCTTTGTGAACTTAAGCAAGGTATATTATTTCTTTAGAGCTCAATTTCCTTGTCTCTAAATGAATAGAGTTCACCATCCCCAGGCCCAAAACTTACACGTTTAGAGATGTTATAAAATATGACTTATGGTTGCTTTCCTAAGGAAAAGTAGTGGGAGGAAATAAAATTTCTTGTATTTTTTTTCATAATATGTGTTCTTCTATGTAATGCTGGTTTTGTTTATTCTTCTAAGGTAATATTTCTAAAGCATGTCTAATATTAAGAAGCATAGAGGAGTTAAAGCATAAACCAGGCATGGTGAGTTTAGAACATTACAAAATTGAAAAGTAGTTGAATTGATAATTTATTTATATGTCTAATGTGTATTCACTTTATTTTTATGTGTAATGTGTGTTCACTTTAAGGTAGGAGTAGTAATTATAATAGTAATGATTGTCTGGTGTAAATTTAATTTCATTCTCTGCTCTGGTATTGGTTTCTTATTCAGTTAAATGTGCCAGTCACTATTTAGGCCTTACAGTATCACTGAAAGCCAACCTCAAATAATCTCAGATCTGTATAGGGAATTTCTTAGCCTAAACCATTTTCATCGGTGTGATTTCTTTAAATTAGAACAATTTTGTAATAGTGGCCAACAAATTTAGTTTTTAGTTTTCTGATTATTCAAATATTGCAGGTTTCAATCATTAATATAGCTGTGAAAGCATCTTTTCCATAGTATTAACTAATTCCGTAGTGCATCTTTTGGACAGGGGCTGTTTTATTCATGTTTGCATTCTCTAACATGGCCTCTGTGCAGTTGGCACTCAGTAAATGTAAAAATATGGTAGTGCTTTCCCTTGAAGATTCATATTTTAAGGATTGTGGTATAATTACTTTACCTTAAAGTCAAATACAGTATATGACTGAAATTAAAATGTTTCTGATATTTGATATATGGCCTTATTTTACCTTTCAAGGAATGTATCCATTTCATTTAAGTTGCTGACTTTATTGGCATAAAAGTTCTTCATTGTATTTCTTTATTATCCTTTTAATATCTATAGAACCTCTCTCATTCCTGATGCTGGTTATTCATGTCTTTTTTTCTTTTTCCCTCTGATTAGCCTGACCAGAGATTTGTCAGTTTTACTGATTGTTCTTAAAGATCCAGCTGTTTGTTTCCTTTCTATCCTCATCTCCTACTGCTCATCATCCCCCTCCCCCTCCACTCCAGCTGTGTAGGCCTCCTTCCTGTCCCTAAGCGACACTAGGCACTCTTTTGACTGGCTTGAAGCAGCTCATGCCACGTGGGATTCATCATGAGAGTTCAGCCACTCTATGTATGCCTCACTGATCGTACACTTAAATGTCCAGCAGTGTCTTATTGTATAAACATTTCTAAGGGCTTATTCTCAACCTCTGTAGTTACCAAACCATTTGTGAACTGGCACTGCTTTAAAGGAAAGGTTTATTTTACAGATAACTACCTTCATATTTGGAAAACACAGTTGTTCATGGTATTTCTAGAAGTAAAGTTACTATGTTCTCTAAAGGGAGTAGCTTTCATGATAAATCAGGTACTAACAGAGAGCCTTTATTCGCTATTTTTTCAGTGTTTTTTATTTTCAAAAATGGTATTCTGGGAGTGAAGGGAGGATTCACTAATTTATACCTTTGGCTGTGTAGGTGTCTGCATTAGTTACCATGTACAGCCATGAAGAAGATATTGATAGTGCCATTGAGGTCTTCGCACTAGCTATCCAGTGGTATCAAAACCATCAGGTAAACAAATGGAGTAAAATGTTATGAGGGCATGTTTTTACATAAAAATAAAGAGGTAGTAGTGAAAAAATTCGGGCAAACTGAAGTATTACACGTCACTATTTTAAAAGTGAAATACTATTTAGATTATCAAATTCATTTTTTTCAGTATACCAGATCCCAATTAAGTTATTAGAAATAAGCAATGGCTGCAAAATAGAAAAATAGCTCATTTATATTTATTCAAGCTCCTTGCTGTATGTGTACATGTATTTGTTTATGTAATCTCAAGAAATAATAATAGTACATGATTGCATATTTAAGAGATCATCTTTAATAGCTAGAGAACCCATGGGTGGTAGCAATTAGTACAACAGTAATACATGGAATAGTTGTTTATCATGTCTCTAGTAGGAATATCATTATTTCCAGTATGGATCTCTGCATAAGCAGTATCCAACTTAAAATTATACATAATGCTGTGCAGGTGGCATTTTCTACTGTTAGTACTGTTAGCAGTGGAAGGGTATCAGTGCTCTGGGAAAGTATTATATTAAATTAATGTTTGAGAACTATGGTGGCATATCTTTAAGATTTGATTATTATAGGGGAATGTTTCCAATTGTAGACACCAAATAGATATAGGTTGTTTTCCAAATTTATCTGTTGGTGATTGTACAGTTAATAATTTGTCCACCTGCTTTCCTCTACATATGTGGATGATTTTGTTGTTTCAGGCATTCAGTGAAACTTAAGATGAGGGATCTAATGCATCGGTGTATTTCTTAAAGGTCTAATGAATATAACTGCATTTACTTGCTAGATATTTAGCTTGAAACTTTTTTTTTTTCGTTTTATTGAAACTGTAGCCCAAATCTCCTGCTCATTTGTCCTTGATAAGAGAAGCTGCAAACTTCAAACTCAAATATGGGCGGAAGAAGGAGGCAATTAGTGACCTACAACAGCTATGGAAGTAAGCTCTGAAACATGGAGTTGTAGAAATAACACATTTATTGCTGCTACTTGATATGAGAGAGTTACTTGTTTATATTACTTTCTCCAGTTTTATAAACAGTTCAGTAATTTTCTTATTTCTTCTTTTAGACAAAATCCGAAAGATATTCACACCCTGGCACAGCTAATTTCTGCTTACTCACTTGTAGATCCAGAGAAAGCCAAAGCGTATCCTTTTGATTGTTGTTCCTTACAGCTCCTCAGTAGCACAATAGATCTCTTCTAATATCTGTGTTTTGACTGGAGCTTTTTCCATTGTAAATTGCAACTAACAAATCCTCCTTTTAACTAGTAAAACCAAAAAATGACAATTTGTTGATCACTGTGATGAAAAATGCGGCAATAGATCCAACTTAGGGTTCAGTTTCATCCAGAAGCAAAAATGAAGTCAAAAGGGTATAGCGTCTTTTCCTTCAGGTTCAAGTTCAGCAGCAAGGAAAAGAAAAAGCGTATTTTATGTGGGTAGTTTTGCATGATTCTGAAATCTTATTTTCGGATTCAACTACTTAGGTCACTTGCTTATCTCAAGTAGTTACTTGATACGCAAATTCGATGCCCTTATTGAGCTTGGATCATATGTGCTACTCTCATCAGAGTGTGTTCCTAAAACTGAGGTGGGTTGGTGGATGCTAAGCAGTCTCAAGATATAAACTTGATAGTTGTTTTGGAATGGAGTTTGTATTAAGCCACCACCTTGCTCCACATCACTGAGTTAAGGAATAGAGGATTAGATTATGACTCCTCATGTTCTCCTTTCAGAATACTGTGTGTACTATATAATTGATATGACTTGTAATTGTTATTGTATAGAAGATTTAGGAACATTTTTTGCTTTTGTTGAAGGTCATCAAGAAAAGACAGTCTTCCAGTGTCAATAGATATATTGGCAAACGTATATATATAAATGTGTGTGTTTGTGTATATTATGTTCCTGAACTCCTGTTCTATCACAGTCTTAGTAAACACTTGCCATCGTCAGATAGTATGTCTCTAAAAGTAGATGTTGAGGCTCTTGAAAATTCTCCTGGTGCTACGTACATTCGGAAGAAGGGTGGAAAAGTTACTGGAGATAGTCAACCAAAGGAACAAGGGTAATATTTTTCGTTGTAACATTCTCTAATGCTGATTTTAAATTAGACAAAGAATAAAAAATATATTCTTATAGAAATTTTGTATGAATAAAGTTCTAGTTCTCTTCGTTTCTTTTCCATTTCTTTCACTGTGCCCAGCTCTTTGTCCTTATTTCCTTCCCTTTTCCCTCAGCCCAAAATTAACCTCTGGTATTAATTTAATCTATTATTCCACAAATTTTTCTTTGTGTTTACACACACAGGTGGTTTACGAATATTTTCTTTAGATTAGTTTATTTTTTGTTATTTAGTTTCTTATTTGTTTGTTTGTTTGTTTGTTGAGACAGAGTCTTGCTGTCTCCCAGGCTGGAGTACAGTGGCACAATCTTGGCTCGCTGCAGCCTCTGCCTCCCAGGTTCAAGCAATTCTGCCTCAGCCTCCTGAGTAGCTGGGACTACAGGCTAATTTTTGTATATTTAGTAGAGACAAGGTTTTACCCTGTTGGCCAGGTTGGTCTTGAACTCCTCACCTCAAGTGTTCCACCCACCTCGGCCTCCCAAAGTGCTGAGCACTATAGCCAGTTGTTTTTTATAGAAGGAAAATTGTACTGTACTTAGTGTTTTCCAACTTGCTTTTATTTAATGAGTTTTAGAGATCTTTCCACATACTAAAATGTGGACATATTTCATCCTTTTTAAACACTCCATAGGCTGGATGTGCCTTTTTTTACCTATAAGTTATTGTTGTATATTTAGTACATCATTTAGTATATGATTTATTTTGCTGATTTGAAGAAAAGGTTAGTCGGTTTCATTTACTTACAAGAAGTCAGATTTTGACTCTTGTTTGTTCCATTGTCATCTTAAAAATATAGTTAGAGACCTACAGTAAAATGTTTTAAGATTTTACTTTTGACTCAGAATGAATAGAGCATGGAAAAGATAAAACATTTCCTTAGCTTTGTGACTTTCATAAGTTTTTATTACTTTCTCCTTTTTTGAATGCCTTTTGAAATCTAAATTTTTCCCTAACTTAAAAAAAACTCAGCAACAGTGACTGATTTCTTCCTAACAAACTCTGCATTTCATAAAAAGCATTGTCGTTCTCATAATAACTTCCAAAACTTTTAATAAGGAATTGGAGTCTCAAAGAGGTTACATTGTTCCAAATTCCATTTCATCTTACAATTATAAATTCAGTTGGAGTTCTTAAATGGATTTTCAATTAAGTATGTTTACTATTTTTTTTTTTCTTCACCAAACAGGGTTGGGTAACAAGTAAGAACACACAGTTCCTTCTTTAGCCTGGCATAGTGGCATTTGACTCTAGTTCCCATTACTAGGAGGCTGAGGCGGGATGATCGCCTGAGCCCAGGAGTTTGAGGCTCCAGTGAGTAGTGATTGCATCACTGCACCCCAGGCTGAGTGACAGAGAAAGACCCCCATCTTTAAAAGTTTTTTTTTTAATAATCTTTCTTTTTGTTGTTGTTGTTTGTTTGTTTGTTTGTTTTCTTTTTTGAGACAGTCTTGCCCAGGCTGGAGTGCAATGGTACGATCTCAGCTCACTGCAACCTCTGCCTCCTGGGTTCAAGCTATTCTCCTGCCTCAGCCTCCTGAGTAGCTGGGATTACAGGCACCCGCCACCACGCCTGGCTAATTTTTGTATTTTTAGTAGAGACAGGGTTTCACCATGTCGGTCAGGCTGGTCTTGAACTCCTGACCTCAGGTGATCCACCCGCCTCAGCCTCCCAGAGTGCTGGGATTACAGGCGTGAGCCACCGCACCTGACTTCTTTCTCTTTTTTCTTAGACAATCATTAAGATACACATTGAATTTTTAAGCTTTTAAGTTTAAAAATAGTATTTTCATTAGGCATTATTAGTGCTCTTTATCTTACTAAAAGTTAGTATTTTGTTATACTAACTTTTGGATGTAAAGGTTTAGTTTCTTTTAACAATACACTATGTGATAGGTTTACACTAGGTGTTGACCAGAAAATAAATCATGGTACTTGCTCTCAAAAGAACTTGAGCCTTGGCCGGGCGCGGTGGCTCAAGCCTGTAATCCCAGCACTTTGGGAGGCCGAGACGGGCGGATCACGAGGTCAGGAGATCGAGACCATCCTGGCTAACACGGTGAAACCCCGTCTCTATTAAGAAATACAAAAAAACTAGCCGGGCGAGGTGGCGGGCGCCTGTAGTCCCAGCTACTCGGGAGGCTGAGGCTGGAGAATGGCGTGAACCCGGGAGGCGGAGCTTGCAGTGAGCTGAGATCCGGCCACTGCACTCCAGCCTGGGCGACAGAGCGAGACTCCGTCTCAAAAAAAAAAAAAAAAAAAAAAAAAAAAAGAACTTGAGCCCTGACGTGGTGGCTCATGCCTGTAATCCCAGCACTTTGGGAGGCCGAGGCAGGTGGATTACTTGAGGTCAGGAGTTCGAAACCAGCCTGGACAACATGGTGAAACCCCATCTCTACTAAAAATACAAAAATTAGCCAGGCGTAGTGACACATGCCTGTACTCCCAGCTGCTTGGGAGGCTGAGGCAGGAGAATCACTTGAACCCAGGAGGTGGAGGTTGCAGTGAGCCAAGATCGCACCACTGCACTCAGCCTGGGTGACAGAGTGAGACTCTGTCTTAAAAAAAAAAAAAGGAACATGAGTCTAGCAGAAGGAAATATATTTAAACAATAATTGCAATAAAGATTGCACCTGCTGTGATTGTACAGGGCATAGAGGAGTACACCGGAGGGAATAGTCACTTCTTCCTGAGGACAGTGGGAAGTTAGGAAAGGCTTCATGGAGAAGATGATTGTGTTGACTCTGAGGAAGATGAGGACGAGGTAGGCAAAGGGTGAGCTAAGGCAGAGAAATAAGAAAGAGCAGAGAACCGTTGGGAAATTTTAGTATGGCTGTGGAGTATAATTTGTAGGGAGACAATTTAGAATACTGTTGCACGCTCTGGGTAAGAGATGAAACACTCAAGTAAGATAACAGTATGTTACATTTCTTGTTTGGGGTATCCTGAGGGAACTTTCACAATTGAATGACTTGTAGAATGAATTGTTGCTGTCTCATCTTTAGTTCACTGTTTCGTATTTCTTGAGTTATATCACATAAGAATATATAGAGAGATGTATTTTTATGTTTTTCTCTGTTCACTAGAGCTTTCAGAATGCTTTTTTTTTGAGATAAGAGTCTTGCTCCGTCACCCAGGCTGGAGTGCAGTGGTGCAGTCTCGCTCACTACAACCTCTGCCTCCTTGGTTCAAGTAATTCTCCTGCCTCAGCCTCCCGAGTAGCTGAGATTACAGGCACGCACTGCCACATCCAGCTAATTTTTGTATTTTTAGTAGAGACGGGGAACTCCTGACGTCAGGTGATACCTGCCTTGGCCTCCCAAAGTGCTGGGATTACAGATGTGAGCCACTGTTCCCAGCCACTTTCAGAATGCTTGACAATTATTATTATTATTATTTTTTTATTATACTTTTAAGTCCTAGGGTATGTGTGCACAACATGCAGGTTTGTTACATATGTATACATGAGCCATGTTGGTGTGCTGCACCCATTAACTCGTCATTTACATTAGGTATATCTCCTAATGCTATCCCTCCCCCCGCCCTTGACAGTTATTTTGAAGTGTTAATTTGTATGCCCTTTTTAGTGCCTTTTTTGGTCAATGTACTTAATACATATTTTACTTACATTAAAAAATTAATAAACTCACAGGTTTAAAATATGAAAGATAAAAAAGTATAAGAGTAAGTTAAAAGTCTTCCATCCGTGTCTACCCACCTCCCTCCCAGGGCCATAACCAATGTAACCTGTTTTGCATCTCCTTCCAGAGATAATTCTTTGCATGTATCTGACCTACACGTGTTCTTCTGGCAAAAAATTTATTCTCTAAAGTCTTGCCAAACATAGAGTAACTTACCAAGGGATTGTAGATATTCATGCTTGTGCAAATTACTTTTTACATAGACTTAATGTGTGCCACTGAAAAAAATTTTTCAATGTAAACAATCTGTTTTCGAATTGTCACCTCTGTTTTCTAAAGTACCTTCCAAAAATTATAGTATCTGAAGCTTAATGGACTTTAACCTGAATCAAATCTTAACTAGTTTGTTAGCTTTGGTGAGCTGATACCAAGTCTTAAACCATGTTTATGATAAGTGCCCAACTAACTCTTACAGAGCACTTACTTAATGCTTTATAAATATTTTATCACAAAGATGGTAATGATTTTTTTTTCTCTTTGTAGACAGGGAGATTTGAAAAAGAAGAAAAAGAAAAAGAAGGGTAAGGCATTAAAAAAATCTTTATAAATTTTCTACAAGATAAATGTTTGATTTTAGCCCCATATAGAAATATTTGGACATAAATATACTGCCCTCTCTTATATCTTTGAAAACTTTTTATCTTGACTATAACTAACATTTAATTTTATTCTATTACTTTAAAGATTGCAATTTACTAGTTTGCCTAGATTCAAATTGTTGTTCCCTCTTTTACTCTGTGACTGTGGACAGGCTATTTAATATACCTGCCAGAGTTTTTCATATGTGGAATGGAATATGATAGTATGTATCTTGTAGTATTAAATCAGATACTACATGTAAAGTTCTTAGAGTGGTGCCTGGCACAAAAGTAAGCCCTTATACATTATGATGTTTCTGCTACACATAACTACAAAATTCCATCAAACTAGCTTAAGAAAATTTACTGTTTATAAAGTTGGCAGTCTAGAGGAATGTTAGCATCAAGATTGGTTGACTCAGTATTTCTATCTCTTTGTTCTGCTGTCCACAAAACAGAATCCCATTAGAGTCATACAATGTATACTGGAAACAGTCAGGGCCACATACTTGTCATTTATATTCATCACAACAAAGAAGCCCTTTCCAGATTTGGCAAGTATTTCTCATTAATCTGATTTGGCCAAGTAGGTCAGTGTCCAGCCTTGAATTATTAACCAGGGAAATAACGTGCATTGATTGGCTTGGGGTGTGGCTTTAATCTCTGGAAAACTTGGGTGACATTACCGTGCTTTGTTTTACCTGGTCAGATGTTATCCTTGGAGCCACCCAAGTTCCTGAGGTTTTGAGGAATCTATTATATAAATCAGGTTATTTCTTGATTTTGCTCTCTGCCATCTTAAGATACGGGTTTCCCAAGACTTAGCTAAGTTTATTATTACTCCTCCATCTGTTTTCCAGCTACCAAAATTTTATTGACAATATCTTTTCTTCTGTTCTTCCTTTAATGTGTTTTATTACCATTTTAGTGGAGTTTGAGGAAGGTACACAAGCTAATGTTTGTATCCATTTCACTGTCTTTAACTGGAAGTCTTGTTGGTTTGTCACAGTACTTGAAAATTGGCAAACATTTAATATTTGTTTTGTGTATTAGTAATACTGAAAGGAAACAGCTGATAGCTGTAGGTGGTAATAACCTAAAATTTTACTTTCTTTTCTATTTTTGTAGTTTCCAGATGAATATTTTTTAAAATTTACAAGTGACATATGCTTATTCTAAAAACAAAGGTAGTTGATACCTATCATTATAGAATGGCATAAAGAGTGTAAAATTCCCAGCCCAGAATTCATGCTTGCGGCTGGGCATGGTGGCTTACGCCTGTAATCCCAGCACTTTGGGAGGCCAAGGCGGGTGGATCGTTTGAGGTCAGGAGTTCCAGACCAACCTGGCCAACATGGTGAAACCCCATCTCTACTAAAAATACAAACATTAGCTGAGCATTACTCATGCGTGCCTGTAATCCCAGCTACTCAGGAGGCAGAGGTAGGAGAATTGCCTGAACCCGGGAGGCCGAGGTTGCAATGAGTCGAGATCACGCCACTGCACTCCAGCCTGGCAACAGAGTGAGACCCTGTCCCCATCTCCCAAAAAAAACATGCTCCCAAAGACAATTACTTAACATTTTTGTGTGTGTATATATGTATATATAGAATCAAACATATATCATTAGGTACTGAAAGTTGAACATAATATAATTTGTTTTAATCTTCACTTTAGACTGAATTGTGAAGAACATTTTTCCAGATTAATAGATGCACTTCACTTTATTTATTTATTTATTTTGAGACGGCTTCTCGCTCTGTCGCCCAGGCTGGAGTGCAGTGGCACGATCTCAGCTCACTGCAAGCTCCACCTCCCAGGTTCACGCCATTCTCCTGCATCAGCCTCCTGAGTAGCTGGGACTTCAGGCGCCCACCTCCACGCCCAGCTAATTTTTTGTATTTTTAGTAGAGGCGGGGTTTCACTGTGTTAGCCAGGATGGTCTCGATCTCCTGACCTTGTGATCTGCCCGCCTTGGCCTCCCAAAGCGCTGGGATTACAGGCGTGAGCCACTGCGCCTGGCCTGCACTTCACTTTTTAACCCAATTGAATAGGTTGCTATACTGTGGGCATATTATAATGTAATCATCTTCATTGCTAGACATTTAAGTTATTTTACTGTCTTCAAGAATATCAGCCCACCCATACCTTGCCCTATCCATCTTTAAAAAAAAAAAAAAGAAAAAGAGCGTCACAGAGAATATTCTCTTCTTAACTTTGTATCTCTTGGGTTTCTGCACGATAAATTTCTAGAAGTCTATAAATTTCTAATGGTGCTGTCAGATTAAATTGCTCTCCACAAAGGCTATACCACTATACACTTCTCCTAATATAGTGTTGGTGAGTGCTTCTTACCATTTCACCAACACTAGGTATTACTGCTTTTAATATTTACGAGTCTGATAGAGTTTTTTACCCTTCTCATTTTTAGTTAGTGAGGGTGAACATCTCTTCAGAAGATGAATTACTTTCCTTTCTCCTGACCTACCTTAATTATAACTGAGTCCATTTTTCTTTGAGTGATTTACATATTGATCGGCAAGAATTCTTTTATATTAAGGATTTTTTCCACTCTTCTATTATATACTTTGTATTTTAAATTTTTTCTTGGCCGGGCGCGGTGGCTCAAGCCTGTAATCCCAGCACTTTGGGAGGCCGAGACGGGTGGATCACGAGGTCAGGAGATCGAGACCATCCTGGCTAACACGGTGAAACCCCGTCTCTACTAAGAAATACAAAAAACTAGCCGGGCGAGGTGGCGGGCGCCTGTAGTCCCAGCTACTCGGGAGGCTGAGGCCGGAGAATGGCATGAACCCGGGAGGCAGAGCTTGCAGTGAGCTGGGATCCGGCCACTGCACTCTAGCCTGGGCTACAGAGCGAGACTCCGTCTCAAAAAAAAAAAAAAAAAAAAATTTCTTAGAAATATATTTTTTACTAAATAAAGATTTTAAAATTTTTATATAGATGTATCTGTGAAGTCTTTTTCTTTATGGCCTCTGAATTTTTTTGTCACGCTGAGAAATAAGGCCTTTTCCCCCTTCGATAAAATTCAACACCCCTTCATGCTAAAAACTCTCAATAAACTAGGTATTGATGGAATGTATCTCAAAATAATAAGAACTATTTATGACAAGCCCACAGCCAATATCATACTGAATGAGCAAAAGCTGGAAGCATTCCCTTTGAAAACCGGCACAAGACAAGGATGCCCTCTCCCACCACTCCTATTCAACATAATATTGGAAGTTCTGGCCAGGGCCATCAGGCAAGAGAAAGAAAGAAAGGATATTCAAATAAAAAGGAAGTAAAATTGTCTTTGTTTGCAGATGACATGATTGTTTATTTAGAAAACCCCATCATCTCAGCCGAAAATCTCCGTAAGCTGATAAGCAACTTCAGCAAAGTCTCAGGACACAAAATCAATGTGCAAAAATCACAAGCATTCCTGTACACGAATAATAGACAAGCAGAGAGCCAAATCATGAGTGAACTCCCATTCACAATTGCTACAAAAGAATAAAATACCTAGGAATACAACTAACAAGGGATGTGAAGGACCTCTTCAAGGAGAACTACAAACCACTGCTTAAGGAAATAAGAGGGGACACAGACAAATGGAAGAATATTGCATGCTTATGGATAGAAAGAATCAATATCGTGAAAATGGCCATACTGCCCAAAGTAATTTATAGATTCAGTGCTATCCCCATCAAGCTGCCATTGACTTTCTTCACAGAATTAGAAAAAACTACTTTAAATTTCATATGGAACCAAAAAAGAACCTGTATGGCCAAGAGAGTCCTAAGCAAAGAGAACAAAGCTGGAGGCATCATGCTACCTGACTTCAAACTATTACTACAAGGCTACAGTAACCAAAACAGCATGACACTGGTACCAAAACAGATATGTAGACAAATGGAACAGAATAGAGGCCTCAGAAATAATGCCACCTATCTACAACCATCTGATCTTTGACAAACCTGACAAAAGCAATGGGGAAAGGATTCTAGCCATATGCGGAAAACAAACTGGACCCCTTCTTTACACCTTATACAAAAATTAACTCAAGATGGATTAAAGACTTAAACCTAAGACCTAAAACCATAAAAGCCCTAGAAGAAAACCTAGGCAATACCATTCAGGACATAGGCACAGGCAAGGACTTCATGACTAAAACCGCAAAAGCAATGGCAACAAAAGCCAGAATTGACAAATGGGATCTAATTAAACTAAAGAGCTTCTGCACAGCAAAAGAAGCTATCATCAGAGTGAACAGGCAACCTACAGAATGGGAGAAAATTTTTGCACTCATCTGACAAAAGGCCAATATCCGGAACCTACAAAGAACTCAAACAAATTTACAAGAATAAAACAAATAATCCCATCAAAAAGTGGGCGAAGGATATGAACAGACACTTATCAAAATAAGACATTTGTGTGGCCAAGAAACATGAAGAAAAGCTCATCACTGGTGATTAGAGAAATGCAAATCAAAACCACAATGAAATACCATCTCACATCAGTTAGAATGGCAGTCATTAAAAAGTGAGGAAACAACAGATGCTGGAGAGGATGTGGAGAAATAGGAACACTTTTACACTGTTGGTGGGAGTATAAATTAGTTTAGCCATTGTGGAAGGCAGTGTGGCAATTCCTCAAGGACCTAGAACCAGAAATACCGTTTAACCCAGCAATCCCATTACTGGGTATATACCCAAAGGATTATAAATCATTCTGTTATAAAGACACATGTTTATTGCAACACTGTTCACATTAGCAAGGACTTGGAACCAACCCAAATGCCCATCAATGATACAGTGGGTAGAGAAAATGTGGTACATATATACCATGGAATACTATGCAGCCATAAAAAACGATGAGTTCATGTCCATTGCAGGGACATGGATGAAGCTGGAAACCATCATTCTCAGCAAACTAACACAGGAACAGAAAACCAAACACTGCATGTTCTCACTCAAGTGGGAGTTGAACAATGAGAACACGTGGACACAGGGAGGGGAATATCACATACCGGGCCTGTGGCGGGGTGGGGGTAGGAGGCTAGGGGAGGGATAGCATTAGGAGAAATACCTAATGTAGATGACAGTTGATGGGTGCAGCAAACCACCATGGCACGTGTATACCTATGTAACAAACCTGCACGTTCTGCGCATGTATCCCAGTATAATAACAAAAAAAAGTAAGGCCATTTTGCCTGCTAGATTATACAAATTAAACTTTCTCAAATTCATTTCCATTTTAATGTTATTTATTCCCAGGCTTAGAGACATTGTTTAAATCAAACTATCTCGAAAATATTATGATACATCTCTCTTTATAATTGTTATGCAGGAAAATTGCCTAAGAATTATGACCCAAAAGTTACCCCAGATCCAGAAAGATGGCTGCCAATGCGAGAACGTTCTTACTACCGGGGAAGAAAGAAGGGTAAAAAGAAGGATCAGATTGGAAAAGGGACCCAGGGAGCAACTGCAGGAGCTTCATCTGAACTGTAAGTTATTGCTCCACAATTGAGGGCACTTAGAACATACATTGTTTCTGAGATTGACTCAAGGCTACTAGTGAGAATTTAATATATATTAAGTATGAGAAATGTAGTGATGTATCTTTGATAAATGTTTATACTACACTTATGTAAATGAAAGAAAATATATTGCCTTTTTAGACTAGTTTTTCCTTTAGTTTTTACAGTACAGTCAAATAGTTTTAAGTATTTACAATATAATCAAATATATATTGTGAAATATATATAGTAAATACTATTTGTATTATAAAAACTAAAGAAAAGTCTCAAAAGGCAACTAAATACACTGAGTCATTCAACTAAATAAATGCCTAGATAAACAGATGTAAATAAATAATATGACTAGAAAGAAGTGTTAGAAATGTTAATACGTTCTGTATGGTAGATGAGAGGTTATTTTAAAAATATTTTTTCTGGCCGGGTGCGGTGGCTCACCCCTGTAATCCCAGCACTTTGGGAGGCCAAGGCAGGCAGATCACCTGAGGTTACGAGTTCAAGACCAGCCTGGCCAACATGGTGAAACCCTGTCTCTATGAAAAATACAAAAATTAGCTTGGTGTGGTAGTGCGCACCTGTATTTCCAGCTACTCGGGAGGCTGAGGCAGGAGAATCACATGAACCCAGAAGGATCACGTGAACCCAGGAGGCAGAGGTTGCAGTGAGCTGAGATGGCGCCACTCCTCTCCAGCCTGGGCACCACTGCACTCCAGCCTGAGGGACAGAGCAAGACTCTTGTCTCAAAAAAATAAAATTTTTTATTTTCTACGCTTTCTAAAAATTGGCATGTGTATCATGTTTTACTTTTCTTCAATAAAAACAGTAAAAATGTTATTCAAAAGAAAAGTCAATAGGGAGTTGGGGAGCTTACCTTAAAAGAAGTAGAAAATATGTTAAGTGTGATAAGTAAAATGGGTTAAGTGTGATAAGTAAAACCCATATACATACATTTTTATACTCTCCCTTTGTTGAATATATGAGTGACCAAAAATGATCTGATCTAATGATTGCAGGGATGCCAGTAAAACTGTGAGCAGCCCACCCACCTCCCCAAGACCTGGCAGTGCTGCAACAGTATCTGCCTCTACAAGTAACATCATACCCCCAAGACACCAGAAACCTGCAGGGGCTCCAGCAACAAAAAAGAAACAGCAACAGAAAAAGAAGAAAGGTGGAAAAGGTGGCTGGTGATGAGAATATTCTTGTTGCAGGCTGTTTTTAAACTAGTCTCAGTGACACTAGGAATATAATAAAGGTAACACAGCAAGAAGCACAGAACTGCTCCCTCTTCATCTCCATATTTTCATAATTTCTTGTGTTTCAAATAGGGAAACATCTTCCTCAAAGTCTGCCTAGTGAGATATGGCCTACTGGTTGCCTCATAGCTTTGTACAGATTATGAGGACTGAAAATAATTGGGCATTTACCCATCTTGGTATCTGTTGAATCCTTTATCTGTGTGTGCTGATTCAATCTTTTTTCAGTTTCACATACCTTATCTAAGGTTTCCCAGGATTTAAACAGAAACTATTTCTACGATTTCAGCTGGAGTCTGAAGATACTTGTTTCTGTTCAAGTCCCACTTTAAATTATGTCTTAGGAGGCCTTAGGAGACTGAAAGTGGAATCTTCTGAGCATTCCTAAATATCTGCTTAGAAATATCATGTGATAAAGAGGGACCTTCTTAATACTTAACTGATGTTCTTCACTTAATTAAATGGATGGCCACAAGAAAAAGTAAATGTCTTAAATAATTTAACCATAAATTTTCTGTCATGTGATACTGGAATATGGGATTATTTTCATATTTTTATATATATATGACTCCTTTGTGCCCCATGTCATTTTCAGATTATGTAACATGCTGATACAGCACCAGGAAAGAACTCAAGGAAAATATATCAATGTAAGAAGTTGACTCTTAGACCTAGTGTTCTGAGGTCAGATGGGTTTGGACTGTCTCAATCAGAAAGATTAATGACTATTATCAAGAACATGAACATTGGTTTCCTACATAGAGAGGAAATCAGTATCTGAGTTTGCATACCAGGCAGTATTAAAATCTGACAGATCTGTTTGGCCCATTGATAGATACTCAAATGGTGTCTCCTTCTGGTTATGGATTTTGACCATTAATTACCTTTCTCAATGTAATGAAATATTTTACAGTCAATTTGTGGTGTAAATGTTGCTCTTGTCTTTCCTTGCTTACAAACTACTTTCACATTGAACAGCTGTGAGACAGACACATTGAGATGCCTGCCCTTGTTAGTATTCATTTTATGCTGCCCAACATATCATTTAATTTAGACTTAGAAGTATTTCCTTGTGATTATATTACTCTGTCCTTGTTAATAAAGTGCTGCTGTGTTTGACTCTGAACGTAACTACCAAAACTTCTTCAAAGAGTTTTTTATAAAAGACTTTCCTCCTTTACAAGAAAGAAATGGGGTGCTGCCTTTCTGTTCAGTAAAAGCAGAATCTGCAGTGGCATCTAAACAAGAGATCCTTTTTAAATACAAATGATGTATTGTGGCATAATACTTTTTTGAGCTCTACAGAGAACAGTCTTTTGGTAATAGTGACAGATATTTATTACTTCTGAATATATACCCCATTATAGGAATAACTTACTTATTTAGGATTCCATCATTGAAAATTTTAACCCAAGGCACAGCAGTGAAATTTACAGTTCTCAATTTAGTTGTCATTATTGATAGCATTAGTCATTGCTGAGCAACTGAAACTTCTGTTCAAATAAAGTTTTAATTGTCAAATGAAGTATAAATACATGAACCTTCTAGAAATATTTCCTCTTTTGGATAGGTCTTTAACCAGTACATATATATACTTTGTCAAATATATGGATGTGTATGTGTACATTTATAAAAACCAGTATGGATACATCCATTCACTGTGGTACATTTTAAAATAAAATATTTTAGCAGTGAATATGGATTAAGGTGTTTTGGGTGTTGGCATTTTATGGAGGACTTCCTGGTTAGTATAACCAAGAATTTTCTTTTAAGCTGAGTATCAAAATTGTGTGTACTGTCCCTCTTAGTAAACTCACAAAACTAATCTAATGGGATTGAGAGATTCGGTAAGTTCAGGGTAAACTTTACTGAAAATTCATCTTGGTGTGTGTATAAACAGAAGTAAACCTTTGAAAAAGTGATTAAGCATAGCAATTCCAATGCTATTGGGAACAGCCAACCTTAAAAATCATTGCATCACTCAAACCTTCTGGAACCTGCCATTCATTGTTCCTTACAAGTCTATTTGAAACAGATACAATGAAGGAAAATAAGTTTATTGCATTAAAAAATAATTGTGGCCGGGCACGGTGGTTCGCACCTGTAATCCCAGCAGTTTGGGAGGCCCAGACGGGCAGATCACCTGAGGTCGGAAGTTCGAGACCAACCTGACCAACATGAAGAAACCCCGTCTCTACTAAAAATACAAAATTAGCCGGGCATGGTGGCTCATGCCTGTAAGCCCAGCTACTCGGGAGCCTGAGGCAGGAGACTCGCTTGAACCTGAGAGGCAGAGGTTGCAGTGAGCCGAGATCGTGCCATTGTACTCCAGCCTGGGCACAAGAGTGACACTCTGTCTCAAAAAATAATAATTGTGCTGGACAGGTGCGGTGGCTCACGCCTGTAATCCCAGCACTTTGGGAGGCCGAGGTGGGCAGATTACCCGAAGTCAGGAGTTCGAGACCAGCCTGGCCAACATGGTGAAACCCCATTTCTACTAAATACAAAAATTAGCTGGGTGTGATGGCACACGCCTGTAATCCTACCTCCTCGGGAGGCTGAGGCAGGAGAATTGCTTGAACCTGGGAGGTGGAAGTTGCAGTGAGCCGAGATCGTGCCACTGCACTCCAGCCTGGCGGACAGAGTGAGACTGTCTCAAAAAATAAATAAATAATTGTGCTAAACTGAAATATACTGAAGAGTTCAGTTTAGCAAGATAAAAGGAACCCTCCAGATATTTCTTAGTCAGTTTGAGAAACAATACCTCCTTTGAAAACCACCTCGTGTGCCTTATTTACCATTTATTAGATAATTAGGAGTGACTAGACCATTAGGTTTTGGTTTTAATACTGAGCATTACTAGCAGCTGTGATTCTGGCAGGCTATCTCTGAATAATTTTTTAAAAAGCGAAATACAAGCGGGGCACGCTGACTCATGCCTGTAATCCCAGCACTTTGGGAGGCGGAGGCGGGTGGATCACTTGAGGTCAGGAGTTCGAAACCAGTCTGGCCAACGTGGTGAAACCCCGTCTCTACTAAAAATACAAAAATTAGCCGGGCGTGGTGGCTCACGCCTGTAATCCCAGTTATTTGGGAGGCTGAGACAGGAGAATCGCTTAAATCCGGGAGGCGGGAGGTTGCAGCGAGCTGAGATCGCACTACTACGCTCCGGCCTTAGTGACAGAGACTGTCTCAAAAAAAAAAAAAAAAAAAGGAACTTAAAACAATGGAACCCATTCACGTTCTTCTATCTGTCTTTAATAATCCTGGGTAGTAGTCTGGAGACACTCCTAGTGGAGTTTACTCGGGAGAGGGCGGAGAAATACACGACATGAGCAGTACAGGCTCGTGGTTGACAGCTGGCGGAAGGCTGAGAATCCTCCCCGGAACCTTTGGACTCTGGCGCCCCAGGGGTTCTTCGCGTAGGCTGGCCGGGCTCGGGATTGAAGCCGGAGACGTCAGACGCTAAGGTTGCTTAGGTTGCGGCCCGCGTGGAAGGCTCTCCTCAGCCACCCTGTCCGGCCCGAGGGAATCGCGCAAGTGACGCTTTTTCTGCAGCAATGATATATACCCCGCCGAGCTGTCCGTGTCCTGGTTGGGACCTCTTGGTTTCGCTTGGCTGGGCTCAACCCATCCCGTACGCCTCCGCCCTTCCCTCTTTGCGTGCCCCTGCGAGTTCAGCGAATCCGCTGCAAGAAGCCCTGCATGCGCCAGGTGAGCGGCTGTTGGCGGCGCTGCCGGGGTTGGCGGCTCCCGCGGGTTGCCTACGCCGCGGGGCCTACGTCTCCGTCGGGCGTGCACCTTGGGAGCCACACCTGGGGCCCAGAGCCACCGCTCACCAAGCGGGCACGCGGCGGGAGGGAAGGAAACCGCGGCGCTGGGGATGGAGAGGGGGAAAGTGAAGAAGAAAGAGAAGGAAAAGGAGACGGAGGAGAAAATCAGAGAAAAGGGAAAGGAAGAGAAAGTGAAAAGAAAGGAGGTGGAGCAGAAAATTAAAGAAAAAGAAAAGGAGAAGCAAGAGAAGCAGGAGAGGAGAAAGAGAAAAGAGAAAGAGGAAAAAAGGACAAAGCAAGGGAAGGAGACAAAGAAAGAGAAGGAACAATTTAAGGGACAGGAAGAGGAAGGGGAGAACAAGGACAGCACCTTGACAAGGACCCCGCTCGAGCCGCTGGTAAGAGATCCAGTGTCCAGGACCCCTTGCCCCAAGGCCATTGTCGGCTTTCAGACCCCGGCGCTGTCTCTGTTACGTTGGAGGCCCCCGACCCGCGCGGGAGGGAATGGATCTCAACTGAGGGCTATTTACCTATGGATGAAAGCGATGTGCCAAACCTTGAACGACCCATCGCCAGCCCCTTTTTCCCGGACCCCCTGCCCACCCTCGCCCGTATCGTTACCCCTGTGTCTTAACCTTCGTCGGGTCTAGTGTTGAGGGACAAGTGATCTCGGTCTTAATGGGGACATGGCGAACGGCCCCTCTACTGCCCTTGGATCTGTCCAGCGCGCAACACTAGCGCACAGACCACCTGACCACATTTACAAACCAGTCCCGAACCCTCCCCGCACGCAGGCCCTCTTTGCAGTGAATGCGTTCTTTGTCAGAAGGGGCAGGGTTCCAGAATGCAGGAGGTGTTGGGGACGCTGCAGTTGATGCCTTCATTGTTTTCAGACCACCAGTACCCTGAATGCATGGCGGAAAAGTTTTAACTGACAGGTCTTAAAAACTTGGCATTGTTTGGGTCAGCTGGATGGTCTCTGTGCTCCTGGAGTTCCTGAACTGGCTCCTTGGCTTAGAGCTACGATCTGGTTCTAAACAATTTGAATGATTAACACAGTTGTTGTTTTTTTGTTTTGTTGTTGTTTTTTTTTTTTCCTTTTTTCTTTTTTGTGACAGGGTCTCACTCTGCCGCTCAGGCTGGAGGGATCCTCCCGCCTCAGCCTGGCACCGCCCCCATCTCCCAACCTCAGTGACTGGCACTACAGGCGCACGCCACCATGTCCAGCTAATTTTTGTATTTTTGTGTAGAGATGGAGTTTCGCCATGTAGCCCAGGCTGATCTCAAACTCCTGGGCTCCAGCAATCCGCCTGCCTTGGCCTCCCAAAGTGCTGGGATTACAGGCGTGAGCCACCACGGATTAACAGATATTTGATCTCTGGTAAAACACATACTACATAGACCCATATTTGGCTAAAGGAATAACTTCTGACAAAAAAAAAAAATGGTGTTCAGCATCACATTTTGTGTCTGAACTCTGTTTTACAAATTCAGCTTTCCTTAGTCTCAAGAAGATAAATGTGAGGAAGCCTGAATGCAGAATTTCTAGGTAGGATGGGCGTAGGGACAGCCATGTGGTTGGAAAGGGAACTGGTGTTTTTGTTTTTGTTTTGAGACAGTCTGGCTTTGTCGCCCAGGCTTGAGTACTGTGGCGTGATCTCGGCTCACTGCAACCTCCAACTCCCAGGCTCAAGTCATCCTCCCACCGCAGCCTACCAAGTAGCTGGGAATACAGGTGCACACCACCGTGCCTAGCTAATTTTTGTATTTTTGGTAGAGATGGGGTTTCACCATGTTGCCCAGGCTGGTCTTCAACTCCTGAACTCAAGCGATCCACCCACCTTGGCCTCCTGCCGAGACCAGCTCGGTTGGGGAGACCCTACCCAGTGTCCCTAGAGGAATTAAAGACGCACACAGAAATAGAGGTGCGAAGTAGGAAATCAGGGGTCTCACAGCCTTCAGAGCTGAAATCTCCGAATAAAGATTTACCCACATATTTATTAACAGCAAACCAGTCATTAGCATTGTCTCTATAGATACTAAATTAACCAGAAGTATCTCTTAAGGGAAACAAAGGGATGGGCCGAATTAATTGCAGCTGGAACATGCACTTAAGACACAGATCACTCAGGCTTTTGTTTGTGGCTTAAGAATGCCTTTAAGCAGTTTTCCGCCCTGGGCGGAAACTGTTTCTTGCCCTCATTCCTGTAAACCCACAACCTTCCAGTTTGGGCGTTATGGCCATTATGGACATTTTACATTGCTGCAGAGATTTTGTTTATGGCCAGTTTTGGGGCCAGTTTATGGCCAGATTTTGGGGAGCTTGATCCCAACAGCCTCCCAAAGTGCTGGGATTACAGGCAAGAGCCACTGTGCCTGGCCTGGGAACTGCTTTTTATTCACACTATTTTATAGGACCTAAGATGTCGTTAGTCTAGGTACCACTAAGAAAGAAAAAAAAAGCCGGCACGGTGGCTCACGCCTGTAATCCCGGCACTTTCGGAGGCTAAGGCGGGCAGATCACCTGAGGTCAGGAGTTCCAGAACAGACTGGCCAACATGGCAAAACCCCATCTCTACTAAAAATACAAAAAAATTAGCTGGGCATGGTGGCATGTGCCTGTAATCACAGCTACTCGGGAGGCTGAGGCAGGAAAATCACATGAACCTGGGAGGCGGAGGTTGTAGTGAGCCAAGATCGTGCCACTGCACTCCACCCTAGGCCACAGAGCGAGATTCTGTCTCAAAAATAAATAAATAAAAAAATTCTGCCAATCAAAATATATACTCTCAATTGTCAAAGACATCCTAATTTCAGAGATGTTAAAATGTGGAATGTGGGGGGCGGAATGTGTATCTTAGAATGAATGAAGTGTGTCGGGGTAGGCTGAATGGGGCCTCTGGTGAAGACTGACAGGACATAATCCACTCTTGGCTGCCATTTCTTGGTGCCGGTATTGCTTAAAAACATGCAATTGTAAGCCATCCAATGAAGTCTCCCTTGCCCTTCTTCCTTACCTTGACACACTCTCAGAATGACATCATAACATTTAGATGCAACTGAAGGGAATGGAGAAGAGCCAGGGATGGAAGACACCTATGAAAATACAATTTACTTTTTTTTTTTTTTTATTTTTTTTATTTTGAGACGGAGTCTCGCTCTGTCGCCCAGGCTGGAGTGCAGTGACCGGATCTCAGCTCACTGCAAGCTCCGCCTCCCGGGTTTACGCCATTCTCCTGCCTCAGCCTCCCGAGTAGCTGGGACTACAGGCGCCCGCCACCTCGCCCGGCTAGTTTTTTTTTGTATTTTTTAGTAGAGACGGGGTTTCACCGGGTTAGCCAGGATGGTCTCGATCTCCTGACCTCGTGATCCGCCCGTCTCGGCCTCCCAAAGTGCTGGGATTACAGGCTTGAGCCACCGCGCCCGGCCGAAAATACAATTTACTTTAAGAACCATCAAAGATTTGCTCTAAGAACAAGTAAGTACATTTTTTTTTTTTGAGACGGAGTTTCACTCATGTTGCCCAGGCTGGAGTGCAATGGCACGATCTCAGCTCACTGCCACCGCCACCTCCCAGGTTCAAGTGATTCTCCTGCCTTAGCCTCCTCAATAGCTGGGATTACTAGTATGCGCCACCATGCCCGGCTAATTTTGTATTTTTACTAGAGATGGGATTTCACCATGTTGGTCAGGCTGATCTCAAACTCCTGACCTCAGGTAATCCACCCTCCTCGGCCTCCCAAAGTGCTGGGATTACAGGTGTGAGGCACCGCACCGGCCTACTTTTTTTCAAATTCTGTTATTCACTGTATGGCCTTCATAAATCATGCTCTCTGTACAACTCTTTATGTTAAAGTTTACACCCTGGAAACCACATTTCGGAGCACTCTGAACGATCTTCACACCAGCCTGCTCTTCTGTCCCTCAGTCATTTGCCATAAAAATTCTAAGGCTAATACATTGATAGAATGCTTCTTTCTTTTTTTTTCTTTTCTTTTTTTTGGGGGGGTCGGGGGGAATGGAGTCTCTGTCACCCAGGCTGGAGTGCAGTGGTGTCATCTCAGCTCCTGCAATCTCCACCTCCCAGGTTCAAGCAATTCTCATGCCTCAGCCTCCCGAGTAGCTGGGATTACAGGCATGTGCCACCATGCCCGTCTGATTTTTGTATTTTTGGTAGAGACAGGGTTATGCCGTGATGGCCAGGCTGGTTCCAAAGTCCTGGCCTCAAGTGATCCACCTGCATTAGCTTCCTAAAATGCTGGATGAGAGCCACGACGCCCAGACTAGAATGCTTCTGTCTAAGTTTACTTCAAGTTCATCAGTTTGTTTTTTTGTTTGTTTGTTTGAGATGTTGTCTTGCTGTGTTGCCCAGGCTGGAGTGCAATGGCGCCATCTCGGCTCACTGCAACCTCCGCCTCTGAGGTTCAAGTGATTCTCCTGCCTCAGCCTCCCGAGTAGCTGGGATTACAGGTGCCCACCACTGCACTTGGCTAATTTTTTTTTTTTAGACGGAGTCTTGCTCTCTTGCCCAGACTGGAGTGCAGTGGTGCGATCTCAGCTCACTGCAAGCTCCGCCTCCCAGGTTCACACCATTCTCCTTCTTCAGCCTCTGGAGTAGCTGGGACTACAAGCACCCGCCACCATGCCCGGCTAATTTTTTGTATTTTAAGTAGAGACAGGGTTCCACCGTATTGGCCGGGCTCGTTTCGAACTTGCGACCTCAGGTGATCTGCCTGCCTTGGCCTCCCAAGTTCGTCTGTTTTTAAAACAAATATTAATTTGTGATTGAAACTGGCTTAATAATTTCTATAACCTTTTCATTTAATTGTGATACTTATATTAAAAAGTATAAGAGGGAGGCCTGGTGTGGTGGCTCATGCCTGTAATGCCAGCACTTTGGGAGGCCAAGGTGGGCAGATCACGAGGTCAGGAGTTCGAGACCAGCCTGACCAACATGGTGAAACCCCGTTTGTAGTAAAAATACAAATTGTGGGACCTGGTGGCGTGCTCCTGTAATCTCAGCTACTCGAGAGGCTGAGGCAGGAGAATCGCTTGAACCCAGGAGGCGGAGATTGCAGTCAGCCCAGATCATGCCACTGCACTCCACCCTGGGTGACAGAGCAAGACTCCATCTCAAAAAAAAAAATGTATAAGAGGGAAACCTTGTTCTGAGATCTTACAATCTAGTTATTCAATTGTGAAGACAGGCGAAATTAATAATTGAGACCTTAGATGCTTATGCACTGAGTGGCACAGTCAATACATGCACCACGGAGGTCCCAAGACCCCAAACAAAATGAACTCAGGTGCAGTCTCCAATTCATAGACACGAATTCAAGAAGCAAAATGAAGTCTGAAAATTGGTCCTGTAATCTATAGCACTACTCATAAATGTTGGTAGTGTTTATTTGATAGACTGATCAGGAGTTAGGGGATGGAGGAGGGATGTGAAATTAGTATCACATAATGAACAGCTAATTAGAAAATGTTCATTGGTTGGTATAGTTTGTTCTAGACCTATAAAATATTCGTGAAGTTTTATCCTTTTTTTTTTTGGAGACAGGGTCTCGCTCTGTTCCTCAGGCTGGAGTTCAGTGTGCAGTCTCAGCTCACTGCAACCTCTGCCTCCTGGGTTCAAGTGATTCTTGTGCCTCAGCCTACCAAGTAGCTGGACTTACAGGTGCACGCTACCACACCTGGCTAATTTTTTGTGTTTTTAGTAGAGATGGGGTTTCACTATGTTGGCCAGGCTGGTCTGGAACTTCTGACCTCAAGAGATCCTCCTGCCTCAGCCTCCCAAAGTGCTGGGATTACAGGTGTGAGCCACCTGGCCCGTGAAGTTTTATTCTGGTTACAATTCCAAGAATATTATTGGATTCTACCACAGGCAGGCCCACTGCCAAGACCCAGAAAAATGAGCCCCTGATAGCATGGGCTTATTGATTTATCTTTTGTTTCACAGGAGAAAAACAAGCAAATCCTAGTGCTGGGCCTGGATGGAGCAGGAAAAACCAGTGTCCTCCACTCTCTAGCTTCAAACAGAGTCCAGCATAGTGTGGCACCCACCCAAGGTTTCAATGCAGTTTGCATCAACACTGAAGATGGCCAAATGGAGTTCCTGGAGAGTAAGCTCTCTGTTCCTTAGTTACAAGATAGCCACATTTTATTCTCTCTTAAGCCAGACATGATGTTAGCAACATTGAGTCTTTGTGAAAACTAACACTGAATCAAATGTTCCTAGACTTTTAGAATGGATGTGTACTTTAATACCCAGGTACAGTCTGGGGGGAATCACTTTTTGCTTTTTTGATGTTCTCCTTTTTACAGTAGTGGTGATAAAGGGGGAGTTTAGAGGAAGGCTTTAGCACTCCCTCCTATAATCTCCTGTAATCAGCCTTCTTCCCACACTGCTGCAAATGAGCATACAATCTAAGTTTAAGTACAGTGTGCTTGCTTCTCTGTAAATAAAATTATAGACAAGCTCCAAACCTCTTCTTCTAAATAGATGGCAGTCCACAGGCCCCTACTGGATAGTAATTCTGGAGTCACCACCTCTAAATATTACTCTCTCCTGAAGTTGGGTCAAGTCCTCTTGTCTTCTCTTTACACATTCATCCATTCTCATGGCATTAAATACCATCTATATGCTAATGGCTCCCAAATTTATCTATCCAGCCCAAACATATCCAAGTCCTCAAACCTAACAAGGGAAAAACAAAATGCTTGATTTTTCCCATATCTGTTCCTTTCCCTGTAATCTTCTGGTCAGTAAATGGCTCCATACCCATCAGGTTGCTCTAGCCAGAAACCTGAGAGTCACCCTTGACTCCTCCTTTTGCATCCCCACCTCCAGTCCACAAGTAAAACACTATGAATTTTGCCAGCTCCAACGCATCTCTCAAATGCATTGGTTACATCCTTTCTACTGCCTCTATGCAAGTTGGAACCTCAATCATCTATTACTTAGATTATTATAGTCACCTTTTTACTTTGGCTTTTATCTGTTTATGAAGAGCAGTATTTTAACACATACTTATCATTTGCTAACTTAAAACTCTTCAGTGGAGATCTCATCCTTGTAATAAAATCAAAAGTCTTTATTATGGCCCATGAGGCTCTTCATAAACTGCCTCCTTCCTAACCTTACCTCACCCCAGGCTTATTGTACTCCTTTCTTTCTCTCCTTTTACAAGAGCTTTCTTGGGTGTGCCTTTTGTCAGACATACTACTACCCCTGCTCTTCCCGTGATGGCTTGCTCCTCAACCTTCAGGTATTAGCTTACATGGCCCCATAAAATCAATCATTCTTTTTTATTTTATTTTATTTTATTTTTTGAGACAGAGTCCTGCTCTGTCACCCAGGCTGGAGTGCAGTGGTGCAATCTGAGCTCACTGCAACCTGTGCCTCCTGGGTTCAAGCGATTCTGTCGCCTCAGTCTCATGAGTAGCTGGGATTACAGGCACACACCATCATGCCCGGCTAATTATTTTCTATTTTTAGTAGAGACGGGGTTTCACCATGTTGGCCAGGCTGGTCTCGAATTCCTGACCTCAGGTTATCCACCCACCTTGGCCTCCCAAAGTGCTCGGATTACAGGCGTGAACCACTGCACCCAGCCCATAAAATCATTCTTTCTAAGTATGTTCCCCAATGCTGTTTGCTTCCTCCATAGGTTTTTAATAACATTCACTATTTATTTTTATTTGTTTTTGATCTGTCCACCCAACTAGATGGTAACTTTTGCTATACTTGTTTTGTTCAACAGTATATACCCAATGTCTGGCAAATAGTACATATTCAACAAAAATGCATTAAGTGCTAACTGTGTTCCCAATTTTTATCATAATCATCAATATCCTGAAGAGGAATAGCAGTTTACACTTGCAACCTTTAAGTTTTAAAATGTGTATCTTCACAGTGGCTATATTAAGCCATCAATTCAGGTAAGTTTTCATAATGCCACAGGCATAGCTTCTAAGGAGGCTTTTTTTAGGATGCAGCATCCAGTGGTATTCAGTGATATAAACCTGTATGGGCTGCTATGCTATCGTGTAACACTTGGAGTATGTTGGGGATTGGTGGGAGGTGAAGTTTTATTGTATAAGCCTATTTGTAGAAATGATATATTCACATATAATTTTGCCTATATCTCTTCATCAACATTCTACAGATCATCTTAATCTTTAAAAAAAATTCTTTTAGTTTATGCACTAAAAAGTCGTGGCAAAAATAAATGGAGAGATTTCAGTTCCTATTATAGTTTTTGAAGGGCCTTTCTGTGACAAAACCACAAATCCTGGTAAAAATTTATTTTTTAAAGCATTGATGAACTTGCAACAAGTAAGACAAATTTGCAAGGCTACCTGCTTTACTCTTCCTGCCCTTTCCCTCCTTCCAAAGAAAGAAAAATAAAACAACTCATGAGTTGAAACTGGAGTGACAGCCACAGTAGATAAGCAAATGAAAAAGTGGTGTTATCTAGAGGCACATACCAGTATTTAATCTGCAGTGGGCCTGAGACAAAATAGGAAAGCACTAAGATGCCTGCATGACATGAGGGCCCCTGGAAGAGTGCTAACATGCTCCCAGTCAGTAGCTCCCCCAGTTTCTAATTCTGGAGCAAAGACCCCCAGGATTCTCATAAATTAAGATTAATCAAATATGAGTTCAGGCTAGGCATAGTGGCTCACAACTGTAATCCTAGCACTTTGAGAGGCCAGGGCAGGTGGATTGCTTGAGTCCAGGAGTTTGAGAACAACCTGGGCAACATGGCAAAATCCTACCTCTACAAAAAATACAAAAAATGAGCTGAGCATGGTGGTGCATGCCTGTAGTCCCAGCTACTCTGGAGGCTGAGGCAGGAGGATCGTTTGTGCCCAGAAGGCAGAAGTTGCAGTGAGCCGTGATCATGCCTCTGTATTCCAGCCTGGGCAACAGAGTGAAACCATGTCTCAAAAAAGAAGATGACAAAATCTACTGATCAAAACTAGCATTTAAAGCATTTATAATCTTAAATGCTTATAGCTGAAAACGTATAGGTTAAATATGCAATGTAAATTAGGTAAAAGAACAACAGAATAAAACCAAAGAGGTTGAGGGAGAGATGATAAAGACATGAAGTGAATGAAATTGATAAAGACACAGTAGCAAAGATCAGCAAAGTCAAAAGTTAGTTCCTTGAATAGATAAACAAAATAGACAAATTTCTGGTGAAATTCATTAAGGAAAATCTGGAAACCACAAATAAGTAATGTCATGAAGGAAAAAGAGCATATCATTCATTAAGATGACAAGAGTATAATACCTGTGTTAACAAATTTGTACCAATAGATATAAAGTCCTGGATAAGTGGAAAAAATCCTCCAAATATGTGTCTTAGGAAAATGGACTCAAGAAGAAATAGGAATATTGAATAATTTAAAGCTTCTAAAGAAATCAATAGCAAAAAATCATCCTATAATGAAAAACACCCAATCAGTTGGTTTATAGGTGGGCTCTTATCAATCTTAATCTTACATAAATTCTTTCAGAGAATAGGGGAAAAAAAGAAATGCTCTCCAACTCACGGTATGAGGTCACTGTATATCCAAACCAGCAAAGAGTATGAGAAATGGAAATGCAGAAATCTGAACAAAATTGTAGTAAACTAAATTCAGTTACTATATTAGAGAGATAGTATATCACCAGATGAGTTTCTCCAAGAATGAAAGGTTGGTTTAACATTTGAAAAATAGCCAGGTGTGGTGACTTATGCCTGTAACTCCAGCACTTTGGGAGGCCAAGGGGGGCGGATCACTCACTTAAAGTCAGGAGTTCAAGACCAGCTTGGCCTAACATGGTGAAACCCTGTCTCTATTACAAAGACAAAAATTAGCCGGGCATGGTGGCAGGTGCCTGTAATCCCAGACACTCAGGAGTAGCTGAAGCAGGAGAATTGCTTCAACCCGGGAGGTGGAGGTTGCAGTGAGCCAAGATCGTGCCACTGCTTTCCATCCGGCCTGGATGACAAGAGCAAAACTCCATCTCAAAAAAAAAAAAAAAAATTTCATTCAACATTATACAAGAGGTTCTAGTCAGTTTGAGAAAAAGAAATAAAAGGCATAAGAATTAGAAAGGAAGAAATAAAACAATACTTATTTACAAGTTATATGATTGTCTTCAAAGAAAGCCTAAAACACCCTTCAAATTATTAGAAATGATAAGAGCTTGGCAAGACAACTGTATATAACAATATAAAATTAATTGTATTTCTATTACCCAGCAGCATGCAGCCATTTTCAATAGCAACAAAAGATAGGAATAAACCAACCAAAAAAATGTGTCTATCTATACAGAGAAAATCTGTAGATGTCATTGAATAACACTGAAAGACCTAAATAGATAGAGACATAATACAGTTTTCATGAATAGGTAGACATTATATCAAAAAAAATTAATTCTCCCCAAATTGACGTTTAGATACAATTCAATTCCAATCAATAGCTCAACAAGATTTTTTAAAAAGAGTTTGACAAGCTGAGGCTAAAATTGACATGGGTGAGCAAAGGAGTAAAGAAAGTCAAGACACTCGAAGAAATTAGTAAGAAAGATGGACTTGTCCTGTCAAGTATCAAATTTTATTATAAAGCTATGAAATTAAAATGTGTGGTGTTGGCACAAGAATGAACAGAATGACCAAAGGAACAGACTAGAGAGTCCACTGGGGAAACTATTCAATAAATGGTGCAGGGACAACATGGAATAAAAATGAAATTAGTTTCCTGTCTCCTATGCATACAAATGTATACATCAATTTCCGATAGATAAAAGCCAAATGTAAAAAGCTTTGTGGAGAAAATATAGACTATCCTTATGACTTCAGGATAGAGAAAGATTTTTTAAACAGGATACAAAAAATAATAACCATAAGAAAGATGGATAAATGTAACTACATTAAAATGGAAAACATCTGTTCATTAAAAAGATGCCACAAAACAGGAGAAGATACATGCAACACATCCAAGCAAATGCCTAGTATCCAGAATATATAAAGAACTACAAATAAAAACAACATAAAAACATTGGCAAAAGACATGAATAACATTTCACATAAAACAAATTAGAAGTGAACATATGAAAAATACTCAACTTGATCAGTAAGTAGAATTCAAATTAGGCAAAAAAAAAAAAAAAGAAATCTGATAATATCAAGTTTTGAAGAGGATGTGTGGCCGGGTGCAGTGGCTCACGCCTGTAATTCCAACACTTTGGGAAGCCAAGGTGGGTGGATCACTGGAGTTCAAGGGTTCAAGACCAGCCTGGGCAACATGGCGAAACCCCAGCTCTACAGAAAATACAAAATTAGCCAGGCTCAGTGGCTTGTGCTTGTAGTCCCAGCTACTGGTGAGACTGAGAAAGGAGGATCGCTTGAGCCCAGAAGGTGGAGGTTGCAGTGAGTGGAGATTGCACCACTGCCCTCCAGCCTGGATGACAGAGCACAACCTTGTCTCAAGGAAAAATAAAATAAAAATAAAAAGAGGATGTGGATATAGAGGAAACTTATTGGCTATTAGCTGTTGGCAGTGTGTGTATTGGTACCAACTTCTTTGGAAAATAATTTGGCATATTTGGCATTAGTTCCATGCTTAGATAACTGGAGAAACTCTTGCTTGTACGGACCTCAGGAGACAAATACAAAAATGTTTATAGCACCATTGTTTATTGCAGCAAGAAATGAGGAACAACCCAAACATCCACTGATGTTTTAACTTAGTGTGTTAAAACCATATGAGTTACTTAGAAGGTCACACAGCACTATTTTAACAAATTAAAAACACAAAATACTTCAAAGAATGAGTAGCCTACCTCTGTACAAAGGAAGCCAAAGGGAAGGCAAAGATCCTTTCTTGTTAGCATTTAAAATACTTTTGTTAAGTTCTTGAAACAGAGGTCCAAAAAGTTTTTCTGTCAAGGACTACATAGGAACTAATTTATGCTTTGCAGGCCACCTGCTCTCTATTGCAGTCACTCAACTCTGTCTTGAGAAAGCAGTCATAGACAATATGTTCTATATGTTCAATGTTACTATAAAACTTTATTTCTGGGCACCAAAATCTAAATTTGATATAATAGTCCTGTGTTAGAAAATGTTATTCTACCTTTTTTTTTTCCTCCAGTATTTAGACATGTAAAAGCTATTTTTACCTAGTGAGCTGTACAAAAATAGGCAGTTGGTCAGATTTGAACTGTGGGCCATGGTTTGCCAATACTCCTCCTAGGACAAAAATGAAAACAAAATCCATTGTATATATGTTATTATCATTAACCAAAAAGTTTATTCTGGGAAGAATCAGCAGGATGAAGTAATCAAAAGACATTTTTTTTTTCTGAAGCAAATATTCCTGAATACCCACAGGATCATGTTAACTCTGTGCAATATTAAGAGGAGAAGTTATTTCTAGGATTTTGACAAAGGAAAAAAATTGTGCAAGTGAGACTAGCCAATGAATTCAGTTCATTTAAAATTTATTTTAATGTGTATTTTATCCTACCATCCTTTTCTAGTCTTAATTATTTTAGTAGCATACTCCCATTTTCTTTTTCTTTTTCTTTCCTTTTTTTTTTTTTTTTTTTTTTTTTTTTTAAGATAGGTGGGGTCTCGCTCTGGAGTGTGGTGGCGCAAATACAGCTCACTGTAGCCATGTTCACGCCACTGCACTTCCTGGGCTCAAGTGATCCTCCTGCTTCAACCTCCCTAGTCGTTAGCACCACAGGCATACACCACCACACTGGCCCATTTTTTAGTTTTTATTTTTGTAGAGACAGAGCCTCACCCTGTCGCCCAGGCTGGTCTTGAACTACTGGGCTCAAGCAGTCCTCCTGCCTCAGGCTCCCAAAATGTTGAGATTACAGGCGTGAGCAACTGTACCTGGCCTTACTCCCATTTTCTGAGCTATAACTGATAAAGATGCAGTGGCTGACATGGCTGCTGTGGACAATGGGATCAGGAGACATCCCCTGTAGTATTTCGCATCTCTCTGCTGATCCTTTGTGATACAGTAATGAATGAACCACTTGTGATGGTTCTTCTCACCAACCAGTTCCCCACTAACATGCCTCTGGTCCCTCTGAGGACTGGGTACACTCTAACACGGTGATATTTTATCAAAACACCTGTCCTGTGTTCAGAAATCTGGATGTGCCCTCCCTGCTCCCAGGGTGGGTGCTTCTGTAATTTTGTGTGTGTGTGTCTTCTTCCTCTACTATTCTCTGTAGTTGGTGGCAGTGAACCTTTTCGGTCCTACTCGGAAACATACCTATCCAAGGGATTGCTGCTTATCTTTGTGGTGGATTCAGCAGATCACAGCCGATTACCTGAAGCCAAGAAATACCTTCATCAGCTAATTGCGGCAAACCCAGTACTTCCTCTGGTTGTGTTTGCAAACAAACAGGTAAAAATCTGTGCAAATATAAATTGTACTCAGTAGTTTTGTATTTAATACAAAAAATGTATATGTGTAATAGCTAGTCAACAATAAGCTATATATTTAATTCAGTTTATGTTTATTAGAGCTCTTGGATTATAAACACCTTGAAGGTAGAGACTATTATTCATCTTTGTGTTCCTTGTAATACCTAGTATACTGTCTTGTGGATGCTAGGAATTCAACAGATGTGTGTTGAACTTACTTCAATAAATACATGTTAATTGTTAAATTCGATTCAACAAAATATGAGTGGCTACCATGTATAAAGAAATCGTTTTGCTTTAGATCAATCAGACTGAGCCGAATTTACTCTACACATGCATTAAAAATATTAAATATATGTGGAGAATTTGGAACCCTTGTATACTGTCAGTGAGAATGTAAAATTGCAGAGCTGCTATGGAAAACAGTAACATGGTTCCTCAAAAGAATCAAAAATAGAGGCTAGGCGCGGTGGCTCACACCCATAATCCCAGCACTTTGGGAGGCCAAGGGTGGGGGATCACAAGGTCAGGAGATTTTGACCATCCTGGCTAACACGGTGAAACCCCGTCTCTACTAAAAATGCAAAAGATTAGCCAGGAGTGGTGGCGGGGGCGCCTGTAGTCCCAGCTACTCGGGAGACTGAGGCAGGAGAATGGCGTGAACCTGGGAGGCGGAGGTTGCAGTGAGCCAAGATAGCGCCACTACACTCCAGCCTGGGTGACAGAGTAAGACTCCGTCTCAAAAAAAAATCAAAAATAGAATTCCCTTATGATGCAGCAATTCCACTTCTGGGCATACAGTGAAAAGAATTAAAAGCAGGGACTCAAACTGATATTTGTATGTTTGGCTGTTTTATGTTTCTTTATGTTTTATATTGTTTTGTTTTATATATTTTATGTTTTTTGTGATATGTTCATAGCAGCATTACTCATAACAGCCAAAAATGGAAGCTACCCAAAATAAATGGATATATAAAATACGGTATACACATGCAAAGGGATTTTTTTTTTTTTTAAGACAGCATTCTGCTCTAGCACCCAGGCTAGAGTGTAAGTGGTGTGATCTCAGCTCATTACCTCCTGGGTTCAAGTGAGTTGCTTGCCTCAGCCTCCCAAGTAGCCAGGATTACAGGCATGCACCACCACTCCCGATTCTTTCTTTCTTTCTTTCTTTCTTTATTTTTTTGAGACAGCGTCTTGCTCTGTCTCCCAGGCTGGAGTGCAATGGCGCAATTTTGGCTCACCACAACCTCCACCTCCCGGGTTCAAGTGATTCTCTGCCTCAACCTCCTGAGTAGCTGGGACTACAGGCACATGCCACCACGCCCGGCTAATTTTTGTATTTTTAGTAGAGACAGAGTTTCTCCATGTTGGCCATGCTGATCTCGAACTTTTGGCCGCAAGTGATCCACCCACCTGGGCCTCCCAAAGTGCTGGGATTACAGGCGTGAACCACCGCACCCAGCCACAATGGGATATTGTTCAGCCTTAAAAGGGAAGGAAATTCAGACACATGTCCCGACATGGATGAACCTTGAGAACATTATGCTAAGTGAATAAGTCAGTCACAAAAGGGTAAATACTATCTGATTCCATTTATATCAGGTACCTAGAGTTGTCAGATTCATAAAAATAGAAAGTGGAGTGGTGATTTCCATGAGTTGGGGGAGGGAGGAATATGCAGTTATCATTTAATGGATACAGAGTTTCAGTTTTGCAGATAAAAGTTTTGGAGATGGATGGCGGTGATAGTTGCATAACATTGTGAATACACTTAATGCCACTGAACTGTACACTTAAAAATGGTTAAGGAGAAAAATTTTGTGATATGTATTTAACACAATAAAAATTGAAAAACAATTTAAACATCTATAATATTATAATGCTAAAGTCCCTTTCTCAATTGTTAGGTTTGCCAATCATAGAAGAGCTCAATTCCTGACTTTTCTCCTACTACTTCTATGGGTGAATGTATATGGAAGTAAACTAAGTAATTAAAAATGATGACCTCAAATAGGAGCCTATGTTAAAGTCCAGTACAGAAGCTAGTCCAGCAGACTCTGTCTCAAAAGAAAATTTAAAAAAAGAGAGAGGGATGCTTTTATTGTTTTGTTTTTAAGTGGAGCATCTTAAGTACCACAAACTACAAAGATTTAGATCATGGTACATGTAAGTGAGCTGTATAGTATTCCATAGCATTAATATGCCAAAATGTTATCGTTTTCTTACTGCTGGGAATTTGAATTATTTCCAATTTTTTATTGTTCTTAATGGTGCTGCCAGTGAGCCTTCATGTATGTGTCTGTTTGAGGATGTGTATGAACATTTTGCTGGTGGATATGCCTAAAATAATTGCTGGGATTTTGGATTTGTACATATTCTGTTTTATTAGATATCACCAAGTTACTTTCCAAAGATGTTGCGCCAATTTATTCTTCCACCAGCAGAATATGACAGTTTTTGCAGCTCTACATCCTTGTCAATACTTGGTATTGTCAGACTTTTTCATTTTTGCCAGTCTGATGGGTGAACTTGTTTTTTATTATTCTAATGTTCATTTCCTTAACTACTTGTGAGTTTGAACATTTTTTCAGAAGTTTATTAGTTATTGGTCTCCACATCTGTAAATTGCCTATGAATATGTTTTCCCAAATTGCTACTAGGGTGTTTATCTTTCTTATTTTAGTTGTAGGAGTCTTTCATATCATTTGGAAAAATAATCCTTTGTTAGTTATGTGCATTACAATTATCTTTCCCAGCATCCTGGTGGCTTATCATTTTACTTTGCTTACTTTTATACAGAATATTTTCTTCCCTCCCCTCCCCTCCTCTCCCCTCTTTTCTTTTCTTTTTTTTCCTTTTTTCTTTTCTTTTTTTTTTTTTTGACAGAGTCTCACTCCATCACCCAAGCTGGAGCTCACTGCAAACTCTACCTCCCAGGCTTAAGCGATTCTCCCACCTCAGCCTCCCAAGTAGCTGGGACTACAGACAGGAGCTACCACACCCGGCTAATTTGCATTTTTTGTAGAGATAGGTTTTCGTCATGTTGCCCAGGCTGGTCTCAAACTACGAGGCTCAAGCAGTCTACCTGCCTCGGCCTCCCAAAGTGCTGGAATTACAGGCGTGAGTCACTGCGCTCGGACTTTTTTTTTTTTTAAACAGGGTCTCACTTTGTTGCCTGGAGTGCAGTATAGTGGCATGATCATAGCTCAATGCAGCCTCAACCTCCCCAGGCTCAGGTGATCCTCCTCCCTCAACCTCCCTAGTAGCTGGGATTACAGGTGTGCACCACCATGCCCAGCTAATTTTTTTTTGGCATTTTTTGTGGAGATGGGATTTCACCATGTTTCCCAGGCTGGTCTTGAACTCCTGGGCTCAAACAGTCTGCCCACCTCAGCCTCCCAAAGTGTTGGGATTACAGATGTGAGCCACTGCATCCGAGTGATTTTCATTTTTAATATTCAAATTTATCAATACTGTGCCTTATGGTTTGTATCCATTATCTTCATCAAATTGAATAAACAGAGCCATTTGTTATCACATTTATAGCTTTTATTGGGCCTTAATGATAAAAGATTTGAATATCCTAGTTTAAGATTAATGCATCTTTGTTTATATTCCTTGGCCAAAATATTTGGTCCAAGCTTTTAGGTGACTCACTGGTTCAAGTTATTACATAAGGGTTTTCAAAAAGTCATCTTACCATCTTTACTCTTTGGGTTATGACCTCTATTAAGGCACATACAGGAAAGTGTGGAATAAACCAGATATTTTTCCTGATGTGCTTTATCATTACAGAGAGCTCCTTCTCCCATCCATCACCCTCCCTCCCTCCCTCTCCTATTTCTTCCTCTTCAACTCCACCAGTGAATTTATTAACCCGAGACATCATTCACATGTTAATGGATCCATTAACACTGTTCAAAAAGTTAGCATAGGCTCTAAACAAATTCAGGTTTCAAACAGGCAACTACCAATATCTGGAGAGGTAATCAACTCCAGCTAAGTACCGTGGACAGCACATCAGGAAAAGCCCCACAGGCTCCAAGTGATAGAATTTGATAGGTTCGGGACATGCACAGCGGCCCATGCCTATAATCCCAGTACTTTGGAAGGCCGAGGCAGGTGGAACACCTGAGGTCAGGAGTTGGAGACCAGCGTGGCCAACATGGTGAAAACCCGTCTCTACTAAAAATAGAAAAATTAGCTGGGTGTGGTGGCATGCACCTGTAATCCCAGCTACTTGGGAGGCTGAGGCAGGGGAATCGCTTGAACCTAGGAGGCAGAGGTTGCAGTGAGGCAATGAGCCGAGATTGTGCCACTGCACTCCAGTCTGGGTGACAGGGTGAGACTCCGTCTCAAAAAAAAAAAAAAAAAAAAAAAAAAAAAAAAGATAGGTTCATATTGATACAGGAAAAAAAAAAAAAGGCACAATATTAGGTTATTTCCAAAGATTTAAAAATGATCTTCTAAAACTTAGGCGGAATGCTATGAAATAACAAAAAGCCATTTACAAACGCAATTTTAGAAGTGAAAAAACTTTCACAAAGGACTGGAAAACTATAGCTGAATCTGTGTATTTATGAAAGGGAATGTCACAGGTCATTTGCTTAAATAATTCTTGGCGTATGAGAGTTAAAGATGTATGTTTTGACCTTGCCATTTCCATCATAAGGAGGTTTTGGCCCTGGCATGCGGCCTAAGCACAGGCTTCCTGTCTTCCCCTCTCTGCCTCTTGCTGTGGCTTTCCCTCTTCCAAGACTCCCCCATCTCTTTCCCTGTCTCTCCTCTGAGCCTCCTTTTCCCACTGCACCTTGTCTGAATCTGTTCTCTCTCCATTCCCTTCTCTGTCTTCCTCTACTCCCCAAAATTGGTCGAGGATTTTTTTGTTCAATAGAAATAATGAGCACAAAAGAAAACTCACGGCCGGGCGCGGTGGCTCAAGCCTGTAATCCCAGCACTTTGGGAGGCCGAGACGGGCGGATCACGAGGTCAGGAGATCAAGACCATCCTGGCGAACACGGGAAACCCCGTCTCCACTAAAAAATACAAAAAAACTAGCCGGGCGAGGTGGCGGGCGCCTGTAGTCCCAGCTACTCGGGAGGCTGAGGCAGGAGAATGGCGTAAACCTGGGAGGCCGAGCTTGCAGTGAGCTGAGATCCGGCCACTGCACTCCAGCCTGGGTGACTGAGCGAGACTTCGTCTCAAAAAAAAAAAAAAAAAAAAAAAAAAAAAAAAAACCACGGGGGCGGGGGGGGGGGGCCAAACCCGTAAACCC